>NW_005871109.1:4003042-4085365 GCF_000147115.1 Myotis lucifugus
CCTGGCACTGGATCAGCATGACAGGGGCAGTGCCCAAACCCCATGATCGCCCTGCGACTCTGTGTGTGACAGGGTGCGGCGTCCCAACCCCCTGATCGGCCTGCTCTGTGACAGGGTGTGGTGCCCCAACCCCCCCCTCCCCCCCCCACAGGCCCTGCTCTGTGTGTGACAGGGTAGAGCCATAACCTCCCCATCGGCCCTGCCCTGAGTGTGACAGTGGCGGCGCCCCAACCCCCTGATCGGCCCTGCTCTGTGGGTGATAGAGGGCAGCGCCCCCACCCCCACCCCCACGGGCCCTGCTCTGTGTGTGATGGGGTAGAGCCATAACCTCCCCATTGGCCCTGCCCTGAGTGTGACAGTGGCGGTGCCCCAATCCCCTGATCTGCCCTGCTCTGTGTGTGACAGGGGGCGGTGCCCTAACTCCCCTATCGGCCCTGCTGTGTGCGTGACAGGGGGGAGCTCCCCAACCCCTGATGGGCCCTGCTCTGTGCATGACAGGGGGGAGCTCCCCAACTCCCTGATTGGCCCTGCTCTGTGCGTGACAGGGTACGGAGCCCCAACCCCCCTGATGGGCCCTGCTCTGTGCGTGACAGGGGGTGGCGTCGCAACCTTCCCATCTACCCTGCCTTGAGTGTGACAGGGGGCGGTGCCCCAACCCCCCAACCGGCCCTGCTCTGAGCCCGACCAGGGGCTGCACCTAGGGATTGGGCCTGCCCTCTGCCACCCCGGAGCAGGCCTAAGCCAGCAAGTCGTTATCTCCCGAGGGGTCCCAGACTGCGAGAGGGCACAGGCTGGGGCTGAGGGACTCCCCCCTTCCCCCCCCGAGTGCACAAATTTTTGTGCACCGGGCCTCTAGTGTAATAAATAAAATGTTACATGATTACATGGTAGCACTGGAAATGACTTATGATATATCTCGTTCTCCTATTTCTGTGGGAAAGTTAGGTTCTATTTTAGAGCAAGCCAAAGTTTTTCACTTAAAACTTCATACTTCAGCCCATCATAGCTGTACATCAGTTGCATAAATGGCAACTTAAGTCCTGTACTCACAGATCTCTACTTAAAATACACACACACACACACACACACACACACACATATGTTGGTTTTTGAGAGGAAGTGAGAGGAAGAGAGAGATAGAAACATCAGTGATGAGAGAGAATCATTGATCACCTGCCTCCTGCATGCTTCACACTGGAGATTGAGCCTGCAATCCAGCATGTGCCCTGGTGGAAATCCAACTGTGACCTCCTGGTTCATAGGTCGATGCTCAACCACTGAACCATGCTGGCTGGGCCAGATCTCTACTTTTTAGAGTAAGATGTTTTAAAGCAATATAGCAATAAAAATTATTTTCTAGGAAGAAATAAAACTACTTCGTGTACGTTATCTCTAAGAAAAAAAAGTTGGTTGCCAAATTATGCATCTTTCTACGGCCCTACACCGTTAACTGTTCTCTTGAGAGTTCTTATTTTAATTTCTGTTTCTTAAAATTACTGTCTTTGCTTTTGCTCTACTTTTGTATGTGATTTGAAAAGTTATTTTTTAAAATAATATTTAAAGATCATGATTGACATAATTTTTCCTCTATAGTTGAGTTTAATTATCGTTGATAGTCTTGAAATTTTTAACTTAAAATTCATTGTAAATTAATTTAGGATGATTAAATTTTACATTACAAATAAATTGAATGAAACATTTACTTTAGTATTCTAAATTGGGCCAATACCCTCTGGACCTCTTCCAAGTAAGAGAAACATGGAAGCAAAACCCAAAAACTCCCTAGAAATCTACTGGGAACTGAAGCTTCATTGTAACTGAGAATTTTCTTGGCATTAGATCATTTCATGCTTCATTAAATATATCTCCTGTAGCAAACCACAAAAATATGCACTGGGTCACATAGAAAGTATAGAATTATCTTGAAATAAAAGGAATTGTTAAATGCCTTCCATGTCCATAGTGCTAATACTTTTTGAAAGGAACAAAAGAATAAAATATAGGTCATTTTCTCTGCCCCCCCCCCCAAAGTGGCCTGTATTGCAAACATTAAACAGAAATTAATTATTTGCATTTATTGTGTACAATAGGCATTATTTCTGAGTGCTTAACTTGAAAACAGTCATTTTAGTTCATTGAGTCTTTATGGGACACTTTTTTTATGTATTGAATTATGCTAAGCAATATGGATACTTTTTGTTAGTGCATAATTGTTGGGATGACAAGCCTGCTTATAAAAATTTCAATGCAGAATATACCATATAGTATAGTAGAGATATATAAAGGCTAGAATAGTTAGGGAAGACTTCAAATGGAGGAGAGAAGTAACCAAATAGAGAAGTTACACTTCTTGAAAACCATGGACAAGTGTATAGGATAATATTTGTGTTATGTTTGATCTGGAGATTTCTTCCTTTTAGCTTCGTTAGGATCTAGTGCTTGTTCCACTCATTGGGCATCAAGTGAATGTTACTTTGTATTGTATTTACCTTTTAACATTTACCTATCGAGTTCCAAACTAGATGGTATGCCTCAAAAGTGAAGATAGTCTTATACTTCAATGTACTAAATTTGGATCATACAATCTTGCATATAGTAGGTATTTGGTGATACTTTATAGTTATATCATCTCTAGAAGTTGATGAGTTTCCAGTAATTATTTCTCAAATACCATTTTCCTGTTTAACAGTTACAGTACAGTAAAAGTTAGGTTTCAATTATTATTATATATTATCTGCCTTGCTATACAGGCAAAGAAAGATTTTTGAAACAAACACTATAAACATCATCTCATTCACAAATCATAGTTTTTCTATTCTGTCTTTTAAACAGATGTGGATTCAAAACGGCCAATTTCACTTCTATGACATTCAGATATTATTTCTTGATATAATTAGCACATTAAAAATACTCTATGATTATAAAAAATGTTAGATTTCTTAATAGAATCTCCTTTTACATAGCTTCCAGAGCTGGAACATCTCAGGGAGGGTCGGGGAGGACTTGTATTTGATTTAACATACATACCTAACACTTTTCACTTAGTGGGAAATTGTCTGGATTGTTTAATTATGCCAGGTTCTGATAATTTTATGTGTTCATGTTTCATAGTAAACTTATATCTGTTAGGTGGACATGGTTCCTTCTACCTGGGCCAGTGTTTGAGACCCGTCAATTCTTCTTTCACTAAGTTTAAATATCTAATTGTGGCAAGATAAACATAACATAAAATTTACAATTTTAACCAATTTTAGTGGCATTAAATTATTTATGTTGTTGTGTAACCATCATCACTACTACCCATCTCTAAAAAATTTTCATCATTCCTTACAGAAATTCTATACCCATTAAACAATAACTCCTCATTTCCCCTCTTCCACCAGTCCCTGGTAACCTCTATTCTACTTCCGACCTCTATGAATTTGACTTTTCTAGTTATCTCATATACATGGAATAATATAATATTTATCCTGTTATGTCTTTTTTTTTTTTTTAATATATTTTATTGATTTTTTACAGAGAGGAAGGGAGAGAGATAGAGCACTACTACCCATCTCTAAAAAATTTTCATCATTCCTTACAGAAATTCTATACCCATTAAACAATAACTCCTCATTTCCCCTCTTCCACCAGTCCCTGGTAACCTCTATTCTACTTCCGATCTCTATGAATTTGACTTTTCTAGTTATCTCATATACATGGAATAATATAATATTTATCCTGTTATGTCTTATTTCACTTAGCAAAATGTCTCTAAGGGTCATCCATGTTGTAGGATGTATCAGATTTTCATTCTTTTTCACATATAGACTGCATTTTGTTTATCCATTCATCTGTTGATAGACATTTGGGTTGTTTCTACCTTTTGGCTATTGATTAATACTGTTTGTTATGAACGTTGGTGTACTCACTAAGTTTTTATTTCTGAGTATACATGTAATTTCCATTTCTCCCCACTCCTTTATAGTTAATACAATTCTTTTGAGAAAATGTTTTTAAATAACTCAAAGTGTCAGTTGTTTCTTCGTTTGTCCTGTGGACCAGAATCTCTTTAAAAGGTGACTTTATTCTAGTAAAATATATTGATTCTTTAAAATTTAACTTAGAAAACAATCTTATTTATTTCATTTACAGGTTTTTTTTTTGGATACTGCCCTCTGTACACATAATATTTGCTTACGAGAAGTATAAAGTACTCCAGAAACCCATGGAAGTGATAGTTATTTTAATTAAAGTAAACCAGGGACATGTTTATAGAGGAAGTGAGAATGAACTGGGGCTTATGATGAATAATTGGAAGATGAGGCAGGCCCTCAAAGACAGAACATTTTGAAAGATAACAGAATCAAGGAAGTCCCAGGTATGTTTGAAAACAGTGAAAGCTTTATTGGCACATAGTTGTTTAGGCTGAAGAAATATACTAAGAGAAAAATCTGGAAAATATTTTGGCACCAGAATTTCCATAAAGAAGTCTTTGAGTGTTGGACAACGGAATTTGATTTATTTTATTCAATGACCTTGTTATTTTGGGATCGAGGATGAGTAGTAAGGCTTGTGAGGACTAGCAGACACTGTGGGGTAGGTTTATAGTTTAGGGAAAGTAATAGATTGTTAGAAGGTGAAAATGTGGGGCTAGGAAGAGGGAAAGTTCAGAGTTTTATGTCTTAGAAGTAGAATAATTTCACTTATAATGAGTTTTAACAATAAACCTTGCCAATGAGTAATTGAGAAGCAGCAGGAGTAGAAAGTGACTTGAGCTTATTAACTTATTGAATAAACATTTAATTTACTCTGTTCCAGGCAGCATCCTAGGCTATGATGATTAACAGATGAGCAACAGTTTTGCTTTTTTAAGGACTTTATTTTTGTAGTAACCTCTTTTTTCCCTGTAAATTTTTTAGCTTAATTTCTTAAAAAATTTATGGGTAAAAATTTCATATGAAAACAAATCAGATCAGCTAGTTCATTATTTTAAAAAACCCTACTACTTATAAAAATCATGGGCTATATAATTTCACTTTTAAGAGTATCAAGTATTCTAAGTTCTCAAAGTTCTGGAAATATTTACATCTGTTTTTAACTGAGGTATAATACAATGTACATATTTAAAGTGAACAATTTGAATTTTGACATGTATACTCCCATTAAAAATTTTAACATAATCAAGAAAATTAATGTGTATGTTATCTCTCAAAGTTTCTCTTTCCTTGACTGACATTCTCAGGCTTTTTTCACTATAGATTAGCTTGCATTTTCTAGATTATTTAACATAAATAGAATCATGCAGTATGTATTTTTTTGGTCTAGCTTCTTTCACTCAACATTATTATTTTGAGATTAATATTATTGTTGCATGTGTAAGTAAATTGTGTCTTTCTATTGCTGATTGATATCTTGTATGTATATGCTGCCATTTTTATCTATTCACCTGTTGATAGACATTTGGTTGTTCTCAGTGTTCAGCTATTATAAATAAAGCTGCTAAGAACATTTATGTAAAGTTTTTATGTTTGCACACGATTTCATCTTGGGTAAATTCCTGAAATTTGAATAACTGGATAATATGTTAGGTGTATATTTTAACTTTGCAAGGAAACTGCTAAACTCTTATTCTAACACGTTTTACCAAATTACATTCTTATAAGTACTATATAAGACTTCTAGTTCTTATACATCCTGGCCAATACTTGGTATGTGTATTGATACCTTATTGTTGTTATTTACTCTCTGAAATACGTTCTTTGGTGAAATATCTGTACTAACATTTGCCCATTTTAAAAATTGAGTTGCTTGTTTCCTTATTATTGAACTAGAGGCCCGATGCACAAAAATTTGTGCAAGAATAGGCCTTCCTTCCCCAGCTGCCGGCGCTGGCTTTCCTCCGGCACTTGGGACTCGGGCTGCTTCCCTCCTCCAACCGCCAGCAGGCACCCAGGACCCGGGCTGCTTCTCTCCTCCGGCCGCCGGCAGGTACCCAGGACCCGGGCTGGTTTCCCTTCAGCCCCGGCTTCGTCAGGAAGGATGCCCGGAATGACGTCCAGAAGACGTCCAGTCTAATTAGCATATTACCCTTTTATTATTACAGATTACAAGGAAAGTTTTTTATATAGTTTCTATATATGTATATGTTTTGTAAGTGTTTCTACTAATCTATAGCTATCTTTTCATTTTTATAAGTGCAAAAGTTTTTTGTTTTGGTAAAGTCCACTTTATAAATTTTTTCTTTGGTGTTTTTGGCATCATATTAAGCTTTGCCTAATCTAAGGTCACAAAGATTTTATGTTTTCTTCTAGTAGTTTTATGGTGTAGCCTTTCCATTTAGTTAGTTCTATGATCCATTAGTTAATTTTTGTATATTGTGGAAATTATGGTTTGAGAGTGATTTTTGTGGACCTGGGTGTTCAATTGTTCCATGCCATTATTTGAGAAAATACCCTTTTTCTATTGAATAGTCTTTATGAAAATAAAGTGTTCATATACAGGTATGGGGCAAAAGTTGGTTTACAGTTGTGAGTAATTATTGTATTATTTTTCACACAAACAACTATAAAACTACTTTTGACACACCCTATATGTATGTTCTTATGTTTTGACTTTGTTTATTCTGTTCCATTGATAACCTGTGTCTGTCTTTTGGCTAATACCACCCTATCTTAATTACTGTAGTATTATATTATCATGAAATCTGGTACTAAGATTTTTCTATTTTGTTCTTTTTCAAAAATTTTTTGGCTATTTTAGTTTTTTTGAAATTTCATATAAAGTTTAGAATAAGCTTGTAGATTTGTACAAAAAAATCCTGTTGGGATGTTGATTGGGATTGTGTTCAATCTATTGATCAGTTTGGAGAGAATTAACATATTAATGAAATTAAATCTTCCAATTCATTAACATGGTATATCACTTTATTTATCGAGAGCTTTTTTCTTTCTTTCATTATTGGTGTGTAGTTTTTGCATATAGATTCTGCACATAGCTTGTTAGACTTATTCCTAAATAATTCATATTTTCTGATGAACTTGTAAGTCGTTCTTTTAAAATATTGTTCTTGTGTTTTGCATCCTTGCTAAACTCATTTATTAGTTGTATCTTTTTGCAGATTTTTTTATGTAGACAGTTACGTCACTTATAAATAGAGGAGAATTTTTCCCTTCTAATTTGTATGCTTCTTCCCCCCCCCCTTTTTTTGTCTTGTTGCACTTATTGTACATCCACCACAAAGTTAAGTAGTAGTGGTGAAAACATATCCTTGCCTGTTCCATAGTTGAGGGCAAAAGCAATCAATGTTTCACCATTACATACATTAGCTTTAAGTTTTGTGTTGATGCCCTTTTTTAGCTGGGAAGTTTCATTCTATTCCTAGTTTGCTGAGAGTTTAAATCATAAATGGTTGTCATATTTTTCTCAAGTGCTTTTTCTCTATTGATTGAGCTGATCATACGATAGTATTGAATTAGCCTTGAATTCCCAAGATAAATTCTACTTAGTAGGTTGTATTATTCTTTTACACATTGCTGGTTATAATTTTTTATTAATATTTTACTATATTTTACTGGGGATTTTTACTAATATTTTACTGGGGATTTTTCATGAGGGATATTGGTCTGTAGTTTTCTTGTTATGTCTTTGTCTGGTTTTGTTCTCAAGGTAATGCTTGCCTCAAAAATGGTTGTGTTATTTTGTTTGTTTGTGTGTGTGTGTGTGTGTGTGTGTGTATGTGTTTAGAGAGACAGACAGACAGACAGACAGACATTGATGCGAGAGAAACCTTGGATTGGTGGCCCCCCTGTATGCTCCCTGACCAGGGATGGAACCTACAACCTAGGTATGTGCCCTGTCCTGGAATTGAACCCCCAACCTTTTTGATTTTGGGGATGATGCTCCAACCAACTGAGCCACCTGGCTGAGTTCAATAAAAGGTTTTAATACATTTCTTCCTTTTCTATTTTCAGAAAAATTTAATGTAGAATTAATATTATATCTTCCTGAAATGTTTATTTGAATTTATTCACGAGGCTATGTAAGGCCTTGGATATTTTTTGTTGGAAGGTTTTAAACTAGAACCTCAAAGATTTGGGACTATTCAGGATATCTATTTCTTCTTGAGCTTCTTTAAAATTTTGTGTCTTTTAAAAATTTTATCATTTTCATTTGAGTTATTGAGTTTATGGAATTTGAAAGTTATTTGAAATATTCCCTTATTGTAATACTATTTTTTGTTGGATTTGTAGTAATTACATTTTTATTCCTGATATAGGCAATTTGTGTCTTCTCTTTTTTCTTTGGTCAGTCTGGATAGAGGTTTATAAATTTTATTGAACTTTTCAGAGAACCAACTTTTGCTTTCAGTGATTTAAAAAAATATATATATTTTTATTGTTGACAGTATTACAGATGTCTCCCATTTCCCCCTCCCCTTTACTCCCCCCTTCCACCCCCTCCCTCCCCCCCCCCCAGGTCTTCACCACCCTATTGCCCATGTCCATGGGTTATGCATATAAATATGTAAGTTCTTTGGTTTATCTCTTCTTGTCCCCCCATGCGCACATCGGGCAAGGTATGTCAGTCTGTTCCATGCCTCCATGCTTTGAGTCTTATTTTGTTGGTCAATTCATTTTGTTAATTAGATTCCACAAATAAGTTAGATCATGTAATATTTGTCTTTCTCATTAATTTTTCTCTATTTCTCTCTCTCTCACTCTCTCTCTCTCTCTCTTTCTCTCTCTCTCTCTCTCTCTCTCTCTCTCTCTCTCTCTCACACACACACACACACACACACACACACACACACACCCTCTGATCATTATTATTTCTCTTCTTTTTCTTCTGAATCATACTCTTAGATACTTCAGGGCAGGGGAACCCTCTGTAAAATTCTGTTTTCTCTCTGAGCATTTCTCTCTGCTGTGGTCCTCTGCTCTGCAAACTCTGGCTCCTTGGTCTTTCTGGATATTTGCTCTGTCTTCTCAACTCGGGGAGTCTGTCGGATTTTATCCTTCTCTGTGCTGCAACCTGGAGGTTCAATGTGGGAAGCTGGGGCAGTCAGAGGGTTCACCTCGTCTGTCACAGATCACAGACTGCCATTTATTACCTGATGTTCAGTGTCTTGAAACTATTTCATAGATTTTATACAGTTTTTTTCTTTTTAGAAAATTTGTTTCTGGCAGGAGATTAAATCTAGTCCCCATTATTCCATCTTGGCCTGTCACTTTTCAGTTTTTTATCTTGTCTTATATAAATTGTAAACTCTCAAGCTTTGTTCCCTTTCTGGTATGTAGTATAGGGTGTTGTACTCACTTAGTGTTTATTGTGAATTTGATTTATTACTTGCGTTTACTTGAATTGTATGGAAGAGAGAGATAAAACAGAAAAGTAACATCACCATCTGACTGCACTTCCACTGCCTGTCAAATGAACGCTTTCTGGAGCCCTGGTAATAGAATTTCTTATTCCATTCCTATCTGACAACTCTAGTCCTCACAGCTGCATTACTGGAACTGTCCCTGCTTACCCCCAGCAGGCAGTATCTGACCCAACTTGACCAGTTACCTTTATTTTTCATAAGAATGTGTAATTTGATAGACTGGTAGGATATTGAGAAAGGAGAGAAATCTGTGTTTTCTCAGAAAAATCATAGATTAAGAAACAATCTCAAAATGTTCTCTTGATGCTGACTCCAAATGTCTAGTTTCATTATGAATTTGAAGATTGATTTTATTTTGTTTCACATTTTCAGAAATTATTTTTTCACCATTTATTTTTGTCTCTTTTGCTTCAACTCATATCACATGAATATTGGAGCTTCTCAATCTACCTTATATGTCTTTTAGCTGTGGTTTCAATGAAATTATTTTTTTCTGACTTTCTTTGCTGCGTTTGTGGGATATGGATCAGGCCTATCTTCTAATTCAAGAATTCTGTCTTTATCTAGAGATTATCTAGAGAAGAGTTTATTTCATCTGTGTGTGTGTGTGTGTGTGTGTGTGTGTTGTTGTTGTTGTTTCAATGACTTTTTATCTACATATCTCCCCCTGCTTTTATTTTCATTATTTCTTACTTCTTGTCAATTGAAGTTTTACTTTCATTTATCTCTTTGAATATTCTCTATGAACTTATTTTAATTGTTTTTGTCATTTATTTCTATAAAATTAATTTCATACTGGGTGAGTTCATGTTTTGATTATGTTTATGGCTGTAATATTAAGCATATTTCTGCATATAATTTTTAACTTTAAATAATTTTTATTATTGACTATATTCCCTATGCTGTACTTTACATTCCCGTGACTATTCTGTAACTACCAATTTATATTTCTTAATCCCTTCAGCTTTTTCACATATTCCTCCAAAGCCCCTTCCATCTTTCACCCAGTCCCCCAGCTCTCCATACAATTTTGAATATTGGTTTGCAGGCTTATTTTGAGTGGAATTATTTTTTCTGTTGTTACTTTTCTCTCCCCTTCCTCCCTCTGCTCATACCTATCTATTTCTAGGTATTCTACTAACTTTCACTTTAACCCTCTGTCCTCAATCCAGAACCAAGTCTTATTCCAGAATTATAATAATTCTATCACATATTATGTTGGAAAGATGATGGAAACATTTGGTACTCTGGTTCAGTTTCTTGTGTAATATGTTAATAAGTTATGTCAGCACCTACTCCCTTCCTGCCCACAGGTGAAGATTGACTGCTGTGTGTACATGTTTTCTACCCTCCATTCTGGAACCAGGTTACTGCTTAGAGATGAGGACTTGTGTGGTACTGAACTCTGTCACTCCTATTTAAAGATCTATAATTGACAGGTCTGAGCTTGTAGCCAAGTTTACTTTAAAAAAAAAATCAAACCCATTTCTGTTTTATTACTGGTCATTGAAGATGTTCATCTTGTTTTTGAACCTGACTATGCCTTTTTTGTTATCTTTTGACTATATACATATATATCCTATCTTTGTTTTTGGTATACGGTTAGTGGTCAAAGGTTCATTATTTTGCCATTCTGATTTGAAGTCACATCCCGAGGTTAGTAGGTTAGTAAAATCCTTCTGATTCTCAATGGACCAGAAAAACAAGGAAAATTCAGGATTATAAATCAAGTGTTACTCTTTTATTGGCCCTCTGTAGTAGATAATATGTAAGTAGTTTCTTTATAGAGTATTGCTAACTTGTGATTGCTTAATTTCAGTCTAAATTCTGTGAGTTAATTCTCCATGAATTTTTGCTACCCAGGTCTTCTAAGCACTGTTATACAAGGGGACATTTTGAGCCTGGAAGTCTGAGGTTATGGAGCCTACCTGGCTGAATCTGGGGACATTATTTAATCTTTCTGTATTCAGATTACTCTTTTATAAAACAGTTATAACATCTGCTTTCATGATCTCAGGGGATACTTGAGTACATTGTATAAGATAATAGAGTCAAATTCAAAAGTTTTATATAGCATCTGTTTGGCAAGGGACATATGGCTAGGTTCTAGGGAAATAACTGAATAAAGCACAGCTCTATGGTTATCTATATATATAAAACCCAAATATGCAAATAGACCGAACGGCAGAACAACCCAGTGATTCCCAAAGTGGGCACAACCGCCCCCCGGTGGGCGCTGCAGCGATCCAGGGGGGCGGTGATGGCCACAGGTGCATTTGGGGGCGATGAGTAACTGCTATTAAAATTTAAAAAAAATTAATTTCCAGGGGCTGAGTAATATTTTTTCTGGAAAGGGGGCGGTAGGCCAAATAAGTTTGGGAGCCACTGGAACAACTGAACAACTGGCCACTGTGACGTGTGCTGACCACCAGGGGGGGCACGCTGAACATGGCGGGTGTTGGCAGCAGGAAGCAGAGCGCAGAACATGGTGGGCATCAGCCTTGGCAGGATGGTGGAGCAGGTGAGCGGGGCCCCAGACCAAGGCTGAGCACTGGTTGCTATCGAGCCTCTGGTGGCTACTGAAAATTCTTTGCTCCTGTGCGCTGTGGTCCCGCCTAGTGCTCGCACCTGCTGCCAGTACTGGCCCCGCTTGCACCCGCTGCCGGCACTGGAGCCGCCACTTGCACCCACTGACAGTGCATGACGCCGGGCCCGAACGCTCGGCACCATCAGCGGGTGCAAGCGGTGGCTGCCGGCCCCGATCGCCCCTCAGGGCTTCTCCACCTCCCCCTGCTCCTGAGTAGCAATCAGGGCAGCAGCCGCCACTTGCACCTGCTGACAGCGCTGGCCCTGCTCACACCTGCTGTCAGTAGGTGCAAGTGGGACCAGTGCCATCAGTGTGCATGGGAGTGGCGGTGGCGGGAGCAGGGCTGCCGGCAGACAAGGGACTGGGGGACAGGTGGGGATGCAGAGGATGGGTCAAGACCTGCCCCTGTGCCCACTGCAGCCTTGTGGCCCACAGTTCCTTTCAAGGTGCACAAATTCGTGCACTGGGCCCCTAGTTTATAATATAATGGGATATACATCATGTTTTATAATCAGGTGTAATATATGGTAGTCTATTAAACAACAAGTTAAGAGCCCCCATCCACGGAAAAGCTATTTAGCTTCAGGAAAGGAATAGAAACGTCCCTGAGTAAGCTAAAAATCTACCCTGACTAAGCTAATCTTTGGTCTAAAAGTCCTGATTTTGAAATGCCAAGGTGCTATGTGAACATAAGATGTGCTGTTATTTTATTTTCCCATGATCGAATCTGATTGGAGATCACTTTGCTATTTCTTCTTTTTTCGTTTGCTGTGTAGGTCAGATCTTACTATTAAATCTTCATTCTTCTTGGTCCTGATGCTTGTGTGTAGGCACACTCTTGTGATATGGCAATCTGTCTTGTGTGAATTACTGATTTAGATGTTGTGTTTTTCAAGGGGAAAAATTCTCTTTATGTGTTTTATTTTTTACAGTGTAATTGTTGAAAAGAAGATTTTTCCCTTCAGGCTGCTTTTCAGAAATTGTTGCCTCTGAAGTTCCCAGGAAACACCCATTTTGCTATTATCCAGATACATTTAGACTGAGCTTTTGCTGTAGTACAATTTGTTCTATTTGCTGTAATTTTTTTCCAAAGGACAAAGATAAACAGCTTAAACAGATAACCATCTCTGCTTGCTGCTTCTAACAATAATATTTAGCAGCCAGTGAGTATTCTGTAAGTGCCTTGCTCAGAAAGGCTGTACTAAGTAAACAAGCAATAAATATTCTGGGTGACTGATAGATGATAGCCAACTGTCCATATCAGGCTGGAACATTGTCCTTCTGTTTTGTCAAATAATGCTCATCTTGTTTAAACAAGTCTTATCAAAAACAGAGTTAGCATTTCATACCAGACGTTTTTATAAAACTCATGCAGCTAAAACTGACAAATTTTGAATTGCTTGGATCATATTTCATTAAGTTTCCTTAGATGAATATTTTGATTTATTTCCAAATCACAAGTTATACTGTATCTTGTGTTTTGAAGAGTGATAGCTTTTGTGCAGAGTTCCAGTCAGTCACCATTTACAGTAAAACTTAGGTTGTTTTGCCGTTGAAATCTTAGCTATGAATTGAATTGATACTTGGAATCATATTTCATCTGATCCTTGGCTGCCAAAGGTGTTTTCTGAGGTTTCCGTACTTAATATTTGGTGGTTTCTATATCAGGTATTACTGTAATTTGAATTGTTATTCCTTTGCAAACTCTATAGTACCAGTAATCATAGCCATTTTCACTACCCTTGCCAGGGTTCAGAAAAGAGACAACTACTTATACAGGAATGGGTAAAAGTAGATTTACAGTTGTGAGTACATGAAACACAGAGTTTATTCTCGTATTATTATTTATTAATTAGTATATTATTTTCCATATGAACAACTGTGAACCCACTTTTTCCCACCTCTGTATACATGTTTCAGCTTCAGGTGTTATATTTATTTATTTAGCCTCACCCGAGGATATGTTTTTATTAATTTTAGAGAGAGAGGAAGGGAGAGGAAGCGAAAGAGAAGCATCAGTGTGAAAGAGAAACATTGATTGGTTCCCTCCCGTACACACCCCAACTGGGAATTGAACCCGCAACCTTTTGGTGTACAGAATGATGTTCCAACTTAGCCACGGGGCTGGGATCAGGTGTTTTCTTGAATTACTTTATGTTTAAGTAACAACAGTACATTATTGGAATCACCAGAAACACTGGAATGTAAACTCCCATAGGACAGGGATTTTATTCTGTTACTGTTTTCAGTGCTGGACACGTACTCTAGTTCAATAAGCAAATTGAATTAATTGCACCAGCCCCAGGGTCACTATCACTGCAACTATTGCTTATAACAATACTGACACATAGGACCTAGGTCAGTGATGGCGAACCTATATCACGCGTGTCAGAGGTGACACCCGAACTCATTTTTTTGGTTGATTTTTCTTTGTTAAATGGCATTTAAATATATAAAATAAATATCAAAAATATAAATCTTTGTTTTACTATGGTTGCAAATATCAAAAAATTTCTATATGTGACACGGCACCAGAGTTAAGTTAGGGTTTTTCAAAATGCTGACATGCCGAGCTCAAAAGGTTCACCATCACTGACCTAGATCCTATCCTCCAACAATGGCCTTTTGTTCTCTCTACTATCATACCACTTATGTCTCAGGGGAGAGGTTTCCTCTGTTTCATTCATCAGTCACTTACTATTCCCTTATGTAATAAGTAGAGGCCCGGTGCATGAATTTGGGCACAGGTAGGGTCCGGCCAGCCCACCGTGATTGAGGCCGATTGGGCTGGGCCAGTCAGGGGGAGGGGCCGCGGGTGGTTGGCCATCGGGCCCTGCCCCACCCCACCCCCTGGTCAAACTCCTGGTTGAGGGGACAATTTGCATATTAGGCTGCTATTATATAGGTTAGGATTGCAATAGCAGTAGCAATAAAGATGATGTTGATTGCTAATATATCTGAATACCAGTTTGTCTTAGTTAATCATTTTCTTCACTCCCTAATTTTTCTTGCAAGTCATTTGTTAAAGAAATTGCGGTCCCTTAATTTAAATTTAATAAGGGGTTTGATAATTTTAATAATTTAAACAATTAAACTGCCCTAGCCGGTTTGGCTCAGTGGATAGAGCGTCGACCTGCGGACTAAAGGGTCCCAGGTTCGAGTCCCGTCAAGGGCACATGCCCAGGTTTTATGAAGAATATGGGGAACATGTAAATATAATTCAGTGTGTGTACAAGCCTACTTTATTTTTCTTAATGGAACCTTTATTGAGTATTTATTACATAGTAGGCACTGTTCTAAGCACATTCATATTCATAACAATCCTGCAAAAATAGAGGTACTGTTACTGATCCCATTTAACAATGCTTATAGTTGCTCAGACCCCAAAAACCTAAATCTCATTCAGGGTTCTTCTCTTCCCCTAACATACCACATTCATCACATTAACTGCACTTTTAAAATAATCCATTAATTCTTCTTCATCATTCAACCCCAGCTGCCATCATTCTCTCTTAGATAATCATAGTTAAGCCTTGAGAAGATAGTATTTATGTTTATGGTGAAATTCAGAAAGAGTAAAACTAAAATATCCTCTCTGTTTTGACCCTCCAGAGACAGCGTCTTGGGTTTTATTATAGTGATAATTCTATGCACATCCAACCACACATGTTTACCCATCTAGAACACACACTGTCAGTGCCCAGTCCGTTTTCCTCAGCGCCCTCCCCATATTTTATGAGCACCTTCCAAATCTACACACATTGTCCTGACATCTGACGGTCAGCACTTATGATTTTTAGCTTGAGGGCATTCTTTGTTCCCTGGAATCTGCTCTGCCTGGCACATTGTCAGGCTGGTCATTCTGGGTGGTTCTTGCTTCCCAGAGCAGCCTTCCACTGATGACTTACAGAAAATGAGGGGAAAACCTCTAGCTCCTTCGCCCCTTGCGTGGGATAATGCTAATGCATGTCCTACGTTGTGTTTCAGAATTCCTCAGCATGGCTGAGCTCCAGTTGTGGCCTGCTCATTTTATTGTATAGCGTGACTGCCTTTTCTTCCCTACTCTTGGGATTATCTCCCAAATAAACTACTTGCACTGATATCATTATTACAGGGTCTGCTTCAGTAAAATCATAACATCAATTGTGCCACACTTGACACCCACTTTTTCCCCCCTAAGTAATCAAAAACCCCTAAAAAATTCTGTTTATTTGGCCTTAACCACTCCAATTTGGCCATGTTCATTGTTTTACTTCTCATAGGAAGCTGCTGGGATTAATAGAATTTTGTCTGTTATTCTATGACTAAGGGCCCAGTGCACGAATTCGTGCACCTTGAAAAGAACTGTGGGCCGCGAGGCTGCAGTGGGCACAGGGGCGGGTCTTGGCCCATCCTCCATGCCCAGCCTGGCCCGTCACACCGCAGCCCTGGTTCCCTGTCTGCCGGCAGCCCCGCTCCCGCCGCTGCAGCTCCCACGCACTGATGGTGCCAGCCTGCTTGCACCCGCTGATGGTGCAGAGCGATTGGGGTTGGCACCAGCAGTGGGTGTAAGCGGGGCCGGCGCCGTCAGCAGGTGTGAGTGGCAGTTGCTGCCCTGATCACCCCTCAGGAGCAAGGGGAGGTGGAGGAGCCCTCAGGGGAGATCAAGCCAGCAGCCGCTGCTCGCACCTGCTGACGGTGCCAAGTGCCAGCACAGGTGCGAGTAGCAGCTCTGTATCTGGCAGCGGGTGTGAGGGGGGCCAACGCCAGCAGCAGGTGCGAGTGCCAGGCAGGAGCAAAGAATTTTCAGTAACCACCAGAGGCTCGTCCTGATGACAGTGACCAGTGTCCCACCTTGGTCCACCATTCTGCTGCGGCCGACACCTACTATGTTCAGCGCTCTGCTGCCTGCCATGTTCTGCGTGCACATCCTGATGGTCGGCGCACGTCATAGCGACTGGTTGTTCGGGGACTGGTTGTTCAGTTGTTCCGCCATTCAGTCTATTTGCATATTAGGGTTTATATATATAGATAAGTTTTTATTGTTTAAATTATTGACCGTAAAATTGACTATTTAGAAGATCCTTGTAACCACCATTAAACATCCAGGTTCAGGACAGTTACATCACTCCAGCCAACTCCCTCATGCTCTCCCTTTATTATCAAGCCTCCCACCACTCGTAACCCTTGGCAACCACTGATACTGTTCTTCATTACTGTAGTTTTATCTTTTGGAGAGTGCAGTATAAATGGAATCATACAGTATTTTGGTTCTATTTTCTTTCAATTAGTGTAATGTATTTGAGATTCATCCAAGTTGTTGCATGTACTGGTATCAGTAGTTTATCCTTTTTATTACTTAGTATTCCATTATGTGGTTGTATGATAGTTTATCCATTCATCTATTGAAAGACATTTGGATTGTTTCCATTTTTTTACTGTTATGAATAACATGCTGTGAACATTCATACACAAGTTTTTTTGTGTGGGCTCATTTCCATTTCTCTTTGGTATATACCTAAGAATATAGTGGATCATGTGGTGGCTCTATGTTTAACTGCCAGATTGTTTTTCAAAAGCGGCAACACTATTTTACATTCTCACAAGCAGTGTCTGAGGGCTCCAGTTTCTCCACATCCTTCCAACACTTTTATCAGTCTTTCGATTACACCAATCCTAATGGATGTGAAGTACTGTCTCACTGTGTATTTTACTTGAATTTCTCTAACGACTAATGTATTTTTGGTAACTTGTATCTTTTTTGGAGAAATGTGAATTCAAAGTCTTGCACATTTTCTAATGAGATTGTTTGTATTTTTACTGTTGAGTTTGAGAATTCTTTATATATTTTGAAGACTTGGGTTTTCATTTTAACAGTGTCTTTCTTAGAGGCAAAGTTTTAAAAGTGTAATAAAGTCTTAATTTATTCTTCTTAATGGATCCTGCTTTTGATGTTATTGTAAGAGTTTGCCTAACCTCAGGTCATGAAGATATTCTCTTATATTTTATTCTGCAGAGTTTTATGCTTTTGTGCTTTATATTTAGATCTGTGATCTATTTGGAGTTAATCTTGTATAAGATATGAAATTTAGATTGAGATTAATTTTTCTTTTACATGCATATAAATGACCTGTTGTCTCAACACCATTTGTTGATAACTTTTCTTTCTCAACTGAACTGCTTTTGCACTAATGTCAAAGATTGGATGGCCATATTTATGTGGCTTTATTTCTGGACCGTCTGTTCTGTTCCACTGACCTCTGTGTATGTTCACCAATACTATACTCTCTTGATTACTGTAGATTTATAGTAAGTGAAATTTAGTAGGGTGATTCCTCCAACTTAATTTTCTTTTGCAAAATTCTTTTAGCTATTCTGGTACTTTTGTCCTACCATGTAATGTTTAAGAATGAGCTTATCTACATCTACAAAAAAAGCTCTGCTTGGACTTTGATTGATATTGTATTAAATCTATAGGTCATTTTGGTAAAAATTGACATTGTTAATATGATGAGTCTTCTTACATTGTATGTCTTCATTATTTTAGGTCTTCTTTGATTTCCTGAGAGAGAGAGAGAGAGAGAGAGAGAGAGAGAGAGAGAGAGAAAATTTGTGCATTCATTGGTTGATTCTTGCATGTGCCCTGACCAAGGATGGGACCTGCAACCTTGGTGTTCCAGGGTGATGCTCTAACCAACTGAGCTACTCAGCTAGGGTATAGTATGTAATTTTATGTCATCAAAGTTTTCATCCTGTGCTGTTTTTTTCCTGTTCAGACCTTCTAATAAGTCCTTTTTCCTTGGGTAGGTGATACCTAATTTTTTCCCTTTGTTTGTAAACTTTTTCTTTAAAAATAATAATAATACCTCTAGTATCGTTCATCTCCTTTTGCTCTTTAGATGAAGCTGTGTTTAGGGAATAGCAGACCCTTGAATTCTGTTTTCTTTAAGTAGAAAACCAGTAACTCTCATGTTTACCTTCTTCCTTGGACAATTATGAAGCACTTTAAAGAACAAGAATGCAAATTAATGTTACACTGTAACTTCTCAAGGTTAAATTTTATGTAATATCAGTCATATTATGTATAGGCCTTTTAAGAAGTTAGTTGAAATCAAGATTCCGTGGGTTCTTTGCTCTTTTGAGATTATGGTAATGGAACTATAAGTGGAAAAGCCCCAAATGATAACAGTGCTTTCATTTATTATCCAGAAAATTAGTAAAATTCCAATGTTTATAAACCAGAAAGGAAGAGGAATTGGAACTCATCTTATTTCTTCTATTCAAGAATTAACTTTTGCATTTATTTTTAAAAAAGAGGAATTCTTATGACTATTTAAAATTTTCATTTTTAATTAAAAGTCATTACATATGAGTATTTCTAACTCTTCAAAGGGCAATGAGCTTATTCCTAGCATGTTCTGTGTTTATAACAGAAGTGATGCCGAATTTCGTCAAATGTATTTTCTGCTTCTATTGAAATGATTCTTTCATTTTCATTTTTTAGTTTGTTATATTTTCTTATTGCAAACATGTTAAGATGTTGAATTACATCAGTTGCTTCCCAAATATAAACCAACCTGTATTGTTGGGATAGCTCTCACTTGGTCATTATGTATTTGCCTTGTACTATATTGTTGGATTCAGGTTGCTAAAAAATATTTTTAAAATAATTTTTGTAACTATTTTCCTAAGGGATAGTTTTCTTATAATGCCTTCGAGAGGTTTTGGTATCATGGTAATGCAGGTCTCATAGAATGAGTTGGGAAGTATTCTGTCCTTTTCAAGTTTTTGAAAGATTTTGTGCAGAATTGCTATTTTTATTGATTCCTTAAATGTTCAGTAGAATTCACCAATGAAGCAAGCCATCTGGGACTGTAGTTTTCTTCATGGGAAGGTTTTTAACTACAATTTCAATTTTGTTGACAAATATAGGTTTTTTTTTTGGCTATTTCTTCATGAGTGAGCTTGGGTAGTTTGGGTCTTTCAGAGAATTTGTCTGATTCATCTAATTGTCAAGTTTATTTTCAAAAATTTATTCATAATATTCCCTTGTGACCCTTTTAGTATTTGTAGACTCTTTAGTGATGGCATCTCTGTCATTCCAGATATAGGCAATTTGTGTCTTCTCAGTTTTCAGAGTTATTTCCCTCTCCTCCTCCCCATCCCCTCCCCCTCCCCCTCCTTCTCCCTCTCCTAAGTGTGGTAGAAAAGAATGCGTGTCCTGCTGCTGAGGTGTAGTGTTCTATAAACATCAATTACATTAAGTTGGTTGATGGTATTGTTCAGTCTTCCACATCCTTACTATTTTGTCTACTTGTTCTATTATTTATTGAAAGAGAGGTTTTGAACTAAAATAGAATAAATTAGTTTATTTTTTCCTGCACTTTTCTCAGATTTGTTTATATATGCATTAGGGCCATAATATTATCATTTAAAATGCTCTTTTTTGTTCTAACACTTTTTGCTCTCTACATTGATATTAACATAGCACCCAGCTTTCTTTTGGAAATATTAGCATAGGATATCTGTTTTTCATCCTTTTTTAAAAAAGTTCTTCAGGTCTTTGTATTTAAAGTGTTTCTTGTAGGCAGCATATAGTTAGGTCTTGCCTTTTTATCCATTCTCATTATCTCAGCCATTAATGTGATTATTAATATGGTTAGGCTTGAGTTTATTATTTTGCTTCATTGGTCTTTTCTTCCCCTTTATGTTTTTTTTCTTCTATATTTAATCAAGTATTTTTATTGATTATTCCACTTTATTTCCTTTGTTGGCTTATTAGCTTTAACTCTTTTGTCATTTTTCGGGCTTATACATCTTTAACTTACGCTGTGCTCAACTTACCACACTCTGCCTTCAAGAGATACTATACCACTTTCCTTATAGTATATGAACTATGCAGTACTACTGTTCTCTGCATTTACCCCTCCTAACTTTGTACTATTATTGACATACATTTTACTGTTATATTTACTATAAAGCCCATGCTGCAATGTTATTTTTGTCCATCCCATTAAGTATTTTATATCTTTATACATTGTAGTTTTCCTCTTTAGAAGTTTGATTTGAGTCTTTGCTGTTTTCATGTCTCTATTTAACTTTTTCAACATATGGGAATCAGTTATAGTAATTCTTTCCATGTCTTTTTCTGCTCATCCTAGCATTTCTGTCATTCTAGGTCTGTTTTGATCGATTATTCTCATTATGGGTTGTCTTTTCCTATTTCTTTGCATGCCTGTTAATCTTTAATAGAATGATCAACATCATGTATTTTATCTTATCGTATGGTGGATATTTTGTATTCCTATAAATCTTGAACTTCTGAGATGCAGTTAAGTTACTTGTTAACAATTCAATCTCTTTGGATCTTGCTGTTATGAACTGTTATGCGAGTTCAGAGCAAATCCAGTCTAGGGCTAATTATTCCCACTACTCACATAAGACCTTTCTGTGTACTCTATTCAGTACCCTGTGAATTATTAAATTTTTTATTCTGGATTGTGGAAATAGGCACTTTTCTCAGCCATGCTTAAGCAATGAGCACTGTTTAATCTTTTCAGATAGCTCTTTGGCCAGCCTTAGGTGTTTTCCTCACACACATGTCCTGATCAATACCATGCTGAATTCTTGAGAGGAACCCTTTGTAGATTTCCCACGTTTTTTCTCTATGCAGCTCCCTTGTTTCTGGTGTTCTGTTCTAAGAACTCTAGCTGCCTCAATCTGCAAAGAGTCTTTACTATGTCTCCTTATTTAGGGAGTCCTCTAAACTCTGCCTCTGTTTCTCCTCCCTACACCATGGCCTGTAAATTCTCTCAAGGCAAGAAGCAGGGCCAGTGGAATAGCTCACATGGTTTGTTTTCTGCCTTTCAGGGGTCTTTGTTCTTCATTGCCTGTTATTCAGTATCTTGCAAACCATTATTTCGTACATTTTGTCCAGCTTGTTAAGGTGTTTCAGTATGCAGGGTAAAAGTGATAGTCCAAAGTGAAAGCATCTCTATATATTAATTTTATATTTTATTATCTTGTTGTATTCTCCTGTTGCTTATAGCAGTTTTTTTAGTCAGTCCTTTTCCAGGTTATCCAAACATATCATTGGCAAATAAGAATTATACCTTCCAATTTTTTATCTTCAATTTCTTGCTCCTGTGTATTTGCTTTCGCTAATATGTCCAGTAAATAATATCAGTGATATTATATTATTTAATTAAGAATAGATATAATGAATTATATCATTTTTTAAGTTATGGAATTTATTTTATTTACTGATTATATCTGTTAATATTAATAGATTTCAGTTACTCTTTTGATTTTTTGATTCATTGTATAATGCCTATTTTTTCTCTTTTGGAAACATTTAGGATCTTCTCTTTATTTTTCATTTTCTGAAATGTCATGATGATGTGCTAAAATTAATGGGTTTTAAAAAAACATTAATTCACTATGCTGGACATAATGGAAGTTTAGTCCCATTTGAAGGTTCTAAGCCTTTTGGGGAAGAAGAGGGTGGTGTTATTTCTTTTATAAATTTTTATATGTACTCTTTTTGAATTTCCTATTACCTGTGAACTGAATTAAAACTCCTCCTGCAGCGACCTTTTTTTTTTTCTAATTTCTCTACCATTTTCCTTTCTTTCTTTTTCTTTTCTTTCTTTTTTTTTTTGTCTCTTTTGAGCACCTAATGGAACAGTGTTTCAGTTCATTTATTTATTATTATTTAAAAATTTTTATTACTTCTCCTTTGTTCTATAAATGCCCTTTGATATATAAACTGCTCTTTTCAATGATATTGAATCCTTCATTTTTCTGTGTTTCAAGTTCTCTGCTTTTCCTTGCATTGTCTTTATGGCCATGGAGTTCCTTTTTTGTTTGTTAAATTGATCTTTCCTTCAGATTTGGTGACATTCTTACATACCTGGTATCTCTCATTCCTTATCTCTTCAAGGAATTATAGTGTAAACCTGTTTTCTGTTTCCAAAATCTTAACATTTTAAACCTGTTGTTACCTCGTTTCTTACTACTTTGCTGTTTGTATTGTTTTTGTTGTAATTTTTGGAGGGTTTTCAGGAGGTCTTGGAGGTATGCACATTTGTTTCATATGCCATGCTTAACTAGAAGTCATGAATAAATTTTCTTTTATGTGTTTCATCTTGAAATTGTTTTAAATCTGTGAATCATGTGTAGTTGTAATTCTTCAAAACTTGAATGTTAGAAGAAGCTATTCCAAATGCTCACTTTTCTCTTTAGAGTTTACTTCTTGAAATCTTATGTTTAAAGCCTATGTCTAAGGCTCTTCATGAGACTTGATATGCCAAAATATGAAAAGTGGAGAGGTAGGTTAGCTCATCCTCGGGCCTTGAGAATGTGTTAAAATTATAAATAGGATCTTTTATTTCTAATTACTTATTGCTGTTATCAAAGAAAACGATTTGTTTTTATGTTATTACTAGAGGCCCAGTGCATGACATTCGTGCATTGGGGGAGGGGGGAGTCCCCTCAGCCCGACCTGCACCCTCTCGCAGTCCAAGATCCCTCGGGGGATGTCTGCCTGCTGGCTTAGGCCCACGGGGATCGGGCTTAAGCCAGCAGTCGGACATCCCTCTCATAGTCTGGGACCCCTTGCTCCTTACCACCTGCCTGCTTGCTGCTCCTCACCGCTCTACTTGCTGCTCCTTAGCACTGCCACAGAGGCAGGAAAGGCTCCCGCCACCACCACTGTGCTCATCAGCCATGAGCCCGGCTTCTGCCTGAGCAGCGCTCCCCCTGTGGGAGCGCACTGACCACCAGGGGGCAGCTCCTGCATTGAGCGTTTGCCCCCTGGTGGTCAGTGCGCATCATAGTGACCAGTCATTCTGGTCATCCTGCTGTAACGGTCACTTAGACTTTTATTATATAGATATCTGCCTACATAACTAACGACCATTTGCTTGGATTCTCTAGGCATACAATGCATAGTAAAAGTTTTATTGTACTGATGAGGACAATATAATGTTCTGTAGTTGTAATAAAATATCTGATTGTAAAAAAAAAAGCAATATAGATGACCCATTTAAATTAAGCTTCATTTAAAGCAAATTGTCTTGGATAGTCTTTTTTAAAGTATACTTCATCAAAACCCTGTCCACTAAAAATAGGCATATATATAATACCTTTATTTTATGGCAACAGAATATTGGAAAGTTTCCCAAATCTTAAATTGGCTTCTCTTCCAAAGGCTTATGACCACTATGTTTTCTCTGAACTTTTGAAAAATATATGTATATGATAATGTCAGCACACACCTGACATTGGCATGGCCTGCCTTGGCAACAGATTTCAGTCTCCTAATGTTTCTGTTACTTTATTTTACAAATTAGTTCTTCTTTGGTCAGAATATTTCTCACAATAATAGTTCTTTGTTGTCACTTCTTTTCTGTCCTCTTTAGAAATCTATCAGCAAAACAAAATAACTTAGGAGTTGCCTAACCTTTAAAAGGAATTCAAGGGTAATTAAACATTTTTGTGCTCATTTTGGTTGTGCTTTACAAAACCAGTTCTCCTTCCCTATGAAAATAATGAGATATGCCTGGAAAGATTTATAAAATGCCATGATTGACCCGGCATTAGTTATTTTAAAAACTATAAACACCTTACTCAACCAGCAATAAGGGATTGGCTAAGTTATGATACTTTTGTATACCTATATGATATTATAATATTGGTCCTCAAAAATAATTTTCTTCAAAATAGGAAAGTAAATGAGAAAATGTAGATGTTATAGAAGGTGGAGAAAAACAGAACTCATAACTGTATATGTACGTTCCCTTTTATATAAATATTACATACATTCAGAAATAAATGCTGCAAGGAAAGGTTGCATGTTAAAGAACTTAGTTTTTAGAAAAAAAAGAACTTAGTTTTTATTTCATTTTTCTTTTAAAATTTGTCTACCATGAATTTATATTAATATAAAATAATATCCATAAGGTGATTGGTAAAGATAATTCAGTGAAAAGATAGTTCCTAGAGATATAGACTTGAATTTTAGTCCTGTCTTTGTTACATACTAGCTATATGATATTAACATCTCATAGCATTGGTTTCATCATTTGTAAATGAATCTTGTAGGGTGTGTGTGTGTGTGTGTGTGTGTGTGTGTGTGTGTGTATGTATATATATATATAAAATGTGTCTTATAAATTTGATGGAATAGTAGATGTTTGTTTGCAGATGAGTGGCCTATTTGGCAGATGATCTTTTTTCATACATTTGGACAACTAAAGAAACAAGCAAGTAAACAGTGTTGGTATTTGTAATGCATTAATGTGTAGAGTCTAGCAGTGTCTGTCAGTTCTAACGTTGCAAACTTGAAGTATCATTTGTTTCCAGGGTATGCCAAGGTCTTACAGAAAACTGGAACTGAACAAAGACAGATAACATCCTGAAAAGGAATCTCCATATTGACTGTTCCCAGATATGCTGTAAAATTTTTATGAGCCTGTTCTGTGTGAAATGATGAGATTCAGGTAGATGGGAGTAGTCATAAACAGAAGTTGTTGCACAGACACATGTATGTTTGAAAACAATCTTATTTGTCATCGTGTTCACAGATAATATCACTCCAAATAGATGTATTTCCTCAGTGACTTGAAAAGGAGGGCAAAGTGTAGGCCAGTCAGTTATGACGGTCAATTCTAAACACTTTTGCACCTGTGATAGCATTTTTTCCTCCGTTTGCCAATGAAGACACTGGGGAGCGCAAAATCCTGTTTTTATCCTGTTTGTTTAATGCTTATCATTCTGCTTACTATCTTTTAGTGACTACTCTGTTTCCAGCTGTCTAAACATTCTCTTACATTCCTGTCAGAAATGTGACTTGAGCTCAGGTTCAAGAGTTGTTGTGTCCACTCCCTCATTGTTTATTACTTCCTCAGCATACTTTTAGTTAAGATTTGAAATGGTTTAATCAGCTAGCATTTTTATATTTCAAGTCTAAATCCTATGAGGAGTACATCTCATTAAATAGTGAGAACATCTCCTGATACCCTAAATTCTGTTATTACTTAATCTTATGATACAGTGAATTGAAAGGTAGACATTTAACTGACATTTTCATCCTTTGAGAAACCTTTGTGTAGACTCAATTTTAAGAGCTATCATTTATTTTCTGGATATTTGTATTAATATTCTCATTTGAGAATACAGCATCAAAATTTCCTATGGAATATGATTCCAATCATACTTTTGTGTAGAGTATAAAAAAATTCCTTTATAGAACTGTAATTTAAGTATCAAATAAGGGATCTCATGTAACCAGTGTCTAGCTGACGACTATTTTGACAGCCTCTTTGTGAAAAATTTAGTGAAAAATATCTGACCAAGCTTACCATGAATTACCATTACTATCTTAGTTGTGGTCACATTAAGTTTAAAGTTTTGAAGAAGTACTTACTGAATCTGAAAAATGATCTGTGGAATTTCCCAAAAGTTTTACTGTTAGACTTTTTAAAAAAATCAGAATTTAAAAGAATCCCTGTTATATTGTAAACTTAGGAAAATGAGGCCACTTAAGTAACTAAGGAGGTCTTACTGTCTGCCAGCAATAAGGGATATGAGACTCTAGACTCATATTCTCCTTGTGGATGTTATGTGTTTATTATTTTCTACTAGAAGAGGGAATATTCCTATAGGCATTTTTATAAACAAGGGACACCTTTAATTTTTACATAAAAATTGGACAATAAAATGTGTTTCAGTAAACTGTAAATTTGTAGATGTAGATGAAGGTCTTCTGAAATGTTAAGAGTGACTGTTACCCAGAGAATCTTCTATAATATTTTATGTTTAAGAGTTCATTTAAATTTTTCACAAAATTGCTATGGGCATTTTTGGCTATTCTGTAATTTTTAATTATATTTTGTGTTTGTGTAAACCATTTTAGAAAATCGAGTACATTAAGAGTTGCTTTTTCCAGTTTTAAGCAGCAAAATATCTGATTACTTTCTAAGTGATAGATCTGTGTGCTTATAAAAGAAATTTTATTTGTGAACTCTCTGTGACTGGTACCCTTGATTTGAGAAGTCTGTATATTTGATAGAATTGGTGGAACTAACATAGAGAGATTTATTTTCATCCTTATTGAAAACCTACATAGTTTCATTTAAATTTTTTTGAAATACCTTTTATACCATTTTCAAAGCCTAATGAGCAGCTAATAAGAATGAATGATGACCTTTAAGAGAATAAGGTTATTTGCTATTAATTTACAGAGTAGATTCACTTTGTATCAGAAGAGTTTTTGGTTGTACAGGTGACTTGATGATGCAGGCTGTATAAGTCATTATATTATTTTACAACCCAAGCACAGACACCTGTTTCCTGATTTTGAAACTGATTGAAACTCATTTTAGAAAAATATATTTAATTCAGGAAAGACGTTTGTTGAGAGAAAGAAGATTTTGAAAGAAACTTCTCTGTTTTGTTGTAACCTGATAAAACTTCCCAGTTCTACCAGGCTTATCCCTTTCTGCTATCACATAGTTTAAGCCAAGGCTAGTTACATGTTAACACACATTTCACTAGAATAACAGGTCTCTTACTTTTGGGTCTCTCAGCTTATTGATGATCCTCAAGGAGTTTTGTTCATGTAGTTTTATCTATTCATTTATGTATTAGAAATTACAACCAGAAAAATGTAAAGCAATTTATTTATTCATTTAAAAATAATAATAAACCATTGCATATTAAATAGCATATTTTTATAAAAAAACTATAATTTTCAAAACAAAAAAGAGAGAAAAGAGTGCTATTGTTTTATATTTTTGTAAATATCATTAATACTGGCTTAATAAAAGGCAGCTAGCTGGCTTTTTATACCTGCTCCTGTTTTCAAGCTCTTGCCGTATTTTGTTTTGGTTAAAGTATATGAAGAAAATCAGGTCTCACAAATATGTACTTGGAAAGAGAGGAGGAGTATTTTAATAACCTTTTCAGATAATTATGGAAACTCTTATTTGAATACCACACCAAAATTTAATAGTCATTTCTTAAAGGTTAGTTGCAGTGTGGAATCTGTAAACACATCAGTGAACTTCTTATACTTTGTTACATTAAAATCTATTGGCCTAGTAGAATTTTTCATTCTGCAGAGAAGTTGTGAATGTGATTAACATCTCTCTCCAAATGTAGGAAATCATCCAAATTTCACCTTTTGGATGTCTTTCTAGATTGAGTAAATGAGGATGAAAGGAGAGACAGGTTTTGGAAAAATTTGGTACAGAATGAGAAAGTTTTATAGATATGAAGATAGAAACAGAGATTGGAGCCAAGGAGGTAATAATCATAGTAATCTAACATTGAATTATATGCCAGAGGCTATTCTGACTGAGCACTTTGCATATGTAAATTTGCCACACTGTCAAAATTCCCCACACAGTGGTGTATATTTGTTACAGTTGATGGATGAATCTACATTGATTTGATACATCATTATCACCAAAGTCCATAGAGAATTCACTCTTGTGTTGTATCCACTATTACAGAATCATACAAAATAGTTTCACTGCCCTAAAAGTCCTGTGTCCTATCTATTCTCTACCCACCCACCCCCAGGCAAATACTAATATTTTTAATGTCTCCATAATTTTGCATTTTCCATGATGTCATATAGTTGAAATCATACCATATGTAGCCTTTTTGAATTGGTGTCTTTCACTTGGTAATATGCATTTAAGGTTTCTCCATGCCTTCTGTGGCTTGATAGTTTATTTCTTAATGTTGAATATTATTTGTGTGGATGTGCCACAGTTTATTTTTCCGGTTCCTGTTGCTTCACATCCTTGACAATTTAGTATTGTCAGTGTTTTGGATTTCAGCCATTACCATAAGTGTGTAGTAGTATTTTGTTTTTATTTACAATTTCTTAATGACTTATGGTGTTGGACATCTTTTCATATGCTTATTGCCTTCTATAAATCTTCTTTGGTGAGGTGTCTGTTCAGTTTTTACCCTTTTTTAAAATTGTGTTGTTCATTTTCTTATTATTGAGTTTTAAGAATTCTTTATATATTTTAAATGATAATACATTACCATATATGTCGATTGCAAATATTTTCTTTAAGTCCTTGGCTTGTCTTGTTTTCTTGACAGTTTCTTTCTCAGAGCATAAGTTTGTAATTTTAATGAAGCCTAGCTTATCAATGATCATTTCATCGTTCATGCTTTTGGTGTCATATCTAAAAAATCATTTGAACAGAGTCATCTAGGTTTTCTCCTGTGTTATCTGCTAGGAGTTTTATAGTTTTGCATTTTACATTTTGGTGATACACTTTGAGTTAATTTTTGTGAAGGGTGTAAAGTCTGTGTCTGGATTTATTTTCTTGTATATAAATATCTAGTTGGTCCAGCACCATTTGTTGAAAAGACTATCTTTTCTCCACTGCATTGTCTTTGTTTCTTTATCAAGTTTGGTTGATTGTATTTGTATGGTTTGTTTCTGGGCTCTCGATTCTGTGTGATTGATTTATTTGTCTCCTTTTTTTCACTAATACTACACAGCTTTACTTATTGTAACTTTATAGTAAGTCTTGAAGTTGGATAGTGCCATTCTTCTGACTTTGTTCTCTTCTTTCAGGATTGTGTTGGCCACCTGGGTCTTTTGCTTCTCCCTGTAAGCTTCAAAATCAGGTTGACAATACCCATAAAATGACTTCCTGGGATTTTGTTTTGGGATTGCATTTGACAATATTGTGTTCCTATCCATGAACACGGACTCTAATTAGTTCTTTTTTTTTTTATCAGAGTTTTTTAGTTTTCCACATATAGATCTTTTATTTATTTTGTTAGATTTATATTTTATTTCTTGAGGTGCTAATGTATTTTATTTTATTTTAGGGGGGTGCTAATATAAACAGTATTATATTTTTTAAAATATATTTTTATTGATTTCAGAGAGGAAGGGAGAGGGAGAGAGAGATAGAAACATCAATGATGAGAGAGAACCATTGATTGGCTGCCTCCTGCATGCCCCACACTGGGGATCAAGCCTGAAACCCAGGCATGTGCCCTTGACTGGAATCGATCCTGAGAACATTCAGTCCGCAGGCCGACACTATCCACTGAACCAAGCCAGCCAGGACGCATTTTTTAATTTCAAATAACACTTGTTCATTGTTGGGTATGTAGGAAAGCAGTTGACTTTTGTATATTAACCTTGTGAACTGGAACCTTGCTATAATTGCTTATTACTTCCATGTTAATTACTTTTTGTTGACCTTTTCAGATTTTCTACACATACAATCTGTCATCTGAGAACAAAGATAGTTACATTTCCTTCTTTCTAATCTGCACATTAAAGTTAAGAAACGTCCCCGTATTCTTAGTGTGCTGAGAGTTTCTGTCATTAATAGGTGTTGAATTTTTTAGATGCTTTTTCTGCATCTATAGATGTGATCATGTGCTTGGAGGGGGTTAGCTTCTTGATAGGATTAGTTGGTTTTTATTTATTTATTTAAATACATTTTTATTGACGCCAGAGAGAAAGGGAGGCGGGGGGGGGGGGGGGGAGAAGAGACAGAATCATCAGTGATGAGAGAGAATCATCGATAAGCCACCTCTTTCATGCCCCTACTGGGGACTGAGCCTACAACCCAGGCATGTGCCCTGACCTCCTGGTTCATAGGTTGATGCTCAAGTTAGGTTGAGCCACACTGGGCAGGCTACACAGTTGATTTTTAAATATTGAACCACCTTGCATACCTAGAATAAATCCTACTTGGCTGTGGTATGTAATTTTTTCAGTGTTGAATTTGACTTGCAAGTATTTTGAAGATTTTTGCATCTATGTTCATGAGAAATATTGCATAGTTCATGAGATTATATTGCATATAGTCTGTTGTTGTTTTTTTTGTAATTTATTTTCCTGGTATTTGTATTTAGGGTAGTGCTGGATTCATAGAATGGTATTTCCCTTGCTTCTATCTTCTGGAAGAGTTTGTATAGAGTGGTCTAATTTCTTCCTCAGATATTTAGTAGATTTATTAGTAAACCCATTTGGGCCTGATACTTTGTCTTAGATGGTTATTAATTATTGAATCATTTTTAAAAAATAGATATTGGCCAAAACCGGTTTGGCTCGGTGGATAGAGCGTCGGGCTGCGGACTGAAAGGTCCCAGGTTCGATTCCGGTCAAGGGCATGTACCTGGGTTGCGGGCACATCCCCAGTGGGAGATGTGCAGGAGGCAGCTGATCGATGTTTCTCTCTCATCGATGTTTCTAACTCTCTATCCCTCTCCCTTCCTCTCTGTAAAAAATCAATAAAATATATTTTTAAAAAAATAGATACTGGCTTTTTCAGATTATTTCTTCTTTTGTAAATTTTATCAGATTATGTCTTTTTCTTAGCCTGGCTAGTGTCTGGTCAATTTTATTGATCTTTTCAAAGAACCAACTATAGGTTTTATTGATTTTTCTCTTTTGAATTTCTGTTGTCTATTTCATTAATTTCTGCTCTAGTTAAAATAAATTTCTTTTTGCTTACTTTGGGTTTAATTTGCTCTTTTTTCTAGTTTCCTAAGATAGAATCTTAGATTACTGATTTTAGATTAGTTTTCTTTTTTAATATATGCATTCAATGCTATAAATTTCCCTCTAAGCACTGCTTGTACTGAAACCCACAAATGTTGATAAGTTGTATTTTTATTTTCATTTGGTTCAAAATATTTTAAAATTTCTTCTGAGATTTTGCTTTTATTCATGTGTTATTTAGGAGTGTGTTCTTTAATCTCCAAATATTTTGAGATTTCTCAGCTATCTTTCTGTTACTGATTTCGAATTTAATTCTCCTGTGGTCTGAGAGTGTACATTGTATAATTTCTATTCTTTTTAATATGTTAAAGGGTATTTTATAGCCCAGAATATGGTCTGTCTTGATGAACAAGATATCTCTTTTATTGCACTGAATTGAAGTCGCTTAAGGTTAATGAAGACATTTAAAAATAATTCTGTTTTCCATCAGTGACAGAGACTTGGCATTTTATCTTCAACTTTATGATCTGTTGTAATGGGGGAAGGTCTCTCATTTTGGTTCTATGTTCCTATGTGTGCCAACCTAGGTCTGAGTAGCATCTGTGGAAAATCTAGGCTGTCCTCAAAAAATGTAAGTGCACATTAGTGAAGGTATTTTACATAATGAATCTGTACATTTTCAATTTTTATATTGGTTGAGGTATTGTCACATCAGCTGGAAATTTTTAAAAATTTGGGGATATTTAACATTTCTCAGAGATTTGTAAATAATAAATTTTCATAGTACTTTTAAAATGTGACAATATTTTCTTATCCCATTTAGTTTTGTCAGCCCAGTGGGTGGCAGCTGTCCAGAGAGAGGAAGCAGCCAACGTTCTTTGTGGTGGTCCTGACAGATATTGACTCAGATCGACATTACTGCTCGTGCCTAACCTTCTATGAGGCGGAGATCAATCTTCAGGTATGACAACTTTTCTAGCCAAAGTATAGTCAAAAGGACTACATTTAGGATTTTGTTTATGCCATATTTGTTAGAACTGACAGCTTGAGTTCTGTGGGCTACTTTAAAAAGAATGCATTACTACACTGTTGAAAGCAACAACAACAATTACATCCAAGTTTAATTGTTCTCTTTTAAAATAAAAATCATCATCTGAATGCTTCTAAGAACAGCATATGTGTGAATTTGTTTAAGAAGTTTTGTATCCCAGAGGCAGAGCTGCCTCAAACTGATTGTCAAACTGCAGCAGGAAGGCCAGGGAGGGTTGGGGGGCAGGAGGGAGGGGGGTAAGAGATCAACCGAAGGACTTGTATGCATGCATATAAGCATAACTAATGGACATAAGACACTGGGGGGTAAGGGAGGCCAGGGGATTGTCAAGGGCGGGCGGGGGGAGGGGAAGGACACATATGTAATACCCTTTGTAATTCCTTTAGCAATAAAAAAAAAAAAAGTTTTGTATCCAAGAAATCTATGGCATTTCTATACACCAATAGTGAACTTACAGAAAGAGAGACTAAAAAAGCAATCCCATTTACCATCACACCAAAAAAATTAAGCTACCTAGGAATAAACTTAACTAAAGAGGTAAAAGACCTCTACTCAGAAAACTACAGGAGGTTGAAAAAAGAGATAGAGGAAGACAGAAACAGATGGAAGAACATACCATGTTCATGGATTGGTAGAATCAACATCATTAAAATGTCCATACTACCCAAAGCAATCTATAAATTCAACGCACTCCCCATTAAAATACCAACGGCATATTTCACAGACCTAGAACGAACTCTCCAAAAATTCATCTGGAATAAAAAAAGACCCCGAATAGCGATCCTGAGAAAGAAGAACAAAGTAGGTAGGATCTCAATAACAGATATCAAGCTGTATTACAAAGCCACTGTTCTCAAAACTGCCTGGTACTGGCAAAAGAACAGACATTATAGATCAATGGAATAGAATAGAGAACCCAGAAATCGACCCGAACCAATATGCTCAATTAATATTTGACAGAGGAGGCAAGAACATACAATGGAGTCAAGACAGTCTCTTCAATAAATGGTGTTGGGAAAATTGGACAGATACATGCAAAAAAATGAAACTAGACCACCAACTTACACCATACACAAAAATAAACTCAAAATGGATAAAGGACTTAAATGTAAGATGGGAAACCATAAAAATACTAGAGGAATCCAGAGGCAACAAAATCTCAGACATATGCTGAAGCAATTTCTTCACCGTTACAGCTCCTAGGGCATTGGAAACTAAAGAGAAAATAAACAAATGGGACTACATCAAAATAGCTTCTGCACAGCAAAAAAAAAACGATCAACAAAACAACAAGAAAGCTCACTGCGTGGGAGAACATATTTGCCAATGTTATCACCGATAAGGGTTTAATCTCCAACATTTATAGGGAACTCATACAACTTAACAAAAGGAAGATAAACAATCCAATCAAAAAATGGGCAAAGGACCTAAATAGACACTTTCCAAAAGAGGACATTCAGAAAGCCAAGAGACATATGAAAACATGCTCCAAGTCACTAGTCATCCGAGAGATGCAAATCAAAACAACAATGAGGTACCATCTCACACCTGTCAGAATGGCTATCATAAACAAATGAACAAATGACAAGTGCTGGAGAGGATGTGGAGAAAAAGGAACACTCGTGCACTGCTGGTGGGAATGCAGACTGGTGCAGCCACTATGGAAGACAGTATGGAATTTCCTCAAAAAGTTAAAAATGGAACTCCTATTTGACCCAGTGATCCCACTTCTAGGAATATATCCCAAGAAACCAGAAACACCAATCAGAAAGGATATATGCATCCCTATGTTCATAGCACAATTTACCATAGCTAAGATTCGGAAACAGCCTAAGTGCCCATCAGCAGATGAATGGATTAGAAAACTGGTACATCTACACAATGGAATACTATGTTGCTGTAAAAAAGAAGGAATTTTTGCCATTTGCAACAGCATGGATGGAACTGGAGAGCTGTATGCTAAGTGAAATAAGCCAGTCAGTGAAAGAAAAATACCACATGATCTCACTCATTTATGGATAATAAAGACCATTATAAACTGATGAAAAAAAATAGATACAGAGGCAGAGCAGCATCGAACAGACTGTCAAACTATAGCGGGAAGGCCGGGGAGGGTTGGGAGGCAGGAGGGAGGGGGGTAAGAGATCAACTGAAGGACTTGTATGCATGCATATAAGCATAACCAATGGACACAAGACACGGGGGTGGGGGGTAGGTCAAGGGGGGGAAAAAAAGGAGTCATATGTAATACTCTTTGTAATACTTTAAGCAATAAAACAAAATTAAAAAAAAAAGTTTTGTATCCTCTCATGTTGAACTTGCCATTTTCCTTGTCAGGCCTTTTTCTGAGGGGATCTTTCACAGAATATATATAGAGTATTTAATCAGAATGTTTATAGATCACTTATCACAATTCTTGATATTATTTTTGAAGCACCTAAGTAAATACTAATATACCTCATTATGATTAGTGGTGGTAGTAGCAAGATGGTGGAACTGAAATTTATAAGCTACAACTGTAGAAATTGAAAATACTTGGTTTTTCAGTATATTAATTGGAGTTCTTAGTTTGAGGCAACTGGATATACTTTCTCTATGCAAGAAAGGATTTATGACAATTACTGGGCAGCTTATGTAATTTCATGGCTGAAGAGTAAACAAGAAACGAATTCTGGGTACTAGGAACTTCCTAGCTTGGGGCTGTTGTAGTAGAAACCACACTTGCCCTACCTTATAACATTTGGCACTTATGATGTTGGGCATTAGGCAATATAATATTCATAATAGGTGCCCTGAAAAACCCAGCCTCCCGTGTGCAGCATGTTCTCAAATTGTTGATTTCTTCTTCAAGTCTCATTCGGGTCGATTCCTTGAGAAAGTCAGATTGCATGCAAATCCCACTCCTCTGTAAAGGAATAAGGAAAATATTTTTCTTATGGTTATTTGTTTTGCTTTCAAGGCTCTGTAATACAAGAAGAGTTTGTAATTATAAAAGAACTTGGAGGTTATTGAGAGAGTCAATTTGCATTATTTGCTGTACTTTCTACTATATACAAATGAATGAGTATTATCACCAGGGGAAAAGGTTGGCTTTCTTTCTGAAATGGCCTCACAAAGGAGCATTTGTTGTTTTGGTTACTTTAATTAAATTCCAACATAAGAATTTTCTAGATGTAGAAATCTGATTTCTACAAGGGGAGACAAATCACTTTTCATGATGCAGAATTACGTTATCCAAGTTGATTAGACTGATGTATTAAAATCAGCATGCTAGTTTATTAATTTACAGTGATAAGTTAAAAGGTCAGATACAACAAAATATGTATTATCTGCATCATCAACACATTCTCTTCTTGTTGTCAGATCTTTGTGTGAAGCTATATCAAAATCAGAAGCATTTTGATTGTGGAATCAAACTAAGGAATATTTAATGTCAAATATTTAACACCTGTCAGACTAACATAATCCGTTGTTTATATTTGAAATGAAGGATTCTATTGTCAATGAGGAAAGAAAAATTAGAAGTCTATGACTATAGTCATCACTAGCTTGAATGATGTTTGGGTGGATGTTGCCAACAGATGACTAATATAATTCCTATTTTGGTCAATTCAGTCTAAATAAGAAAGAGTGTTCCCTACTCAAGAGTCTCTTTTTCCTCTTTTAGGCGACCTTTCATTTTTATCCATGTTGATCTTTAGAATTTAAGTCAGTGCTGAGAATGCAGCATTTTCTTATTCATGAGGGAGTCTCTTCACAACTTTCTAGAATTGTGTAATGAAATTAGCTGTGATTATTTAAGTTCTCCCTCCTTTCTCCTTTACCATTAACCCACCTCCCCCCCCACCCCAAATAAACTGCCAGAAAAGTAATACTCCAGAAATAAGCACATGCTTATATAGTCAATTAATCTGTGACAAAGGGACCAAGAATATAGAATGGTGACAGGACAGTCCATTCAGTAGATGGTATTGGTAAAACTAGACAGCCACATGCAAAAGAACAAAACTGGATCCCTGTCTTACACCATATACAACAATAAGTTCAAAATGGATTAAAGACTTGAATCTAAGACAAGAAACCAAATATCTGCTAAAAGAAAACTTGAGGGTAACCTTGATGAAGGTCTTTGCAATGAATTTTTACATTTGACACCCAAAGCAAATGTCAATAGAAGCAAAAATTAGTGGGATTACTATATGAAACTATAAAGCTTCTACACAGCAAAAGAAACCAACAAAATCAAAAGGAACCTACAAATGGCAACAGGTACATGAAAAGGTGTTCAGTATTATCAGGGAACTGCAAATCAGGACTACAATGAGATATCATCTAATATCTTTTAGAATAGTTTTCATCAAAAAGACAAGAGATAAGTATTGGTGAGGCTGTTGGAGAAAATATGAATTGGTGCAATGAGTATGGAATACAGTATGGAGGTCCCTCAAAAATTTCAAATAGAACCTCCTGATTCAGCAGTCTCATTTCTGATTACTATATATCCAAAGGAAATGAAAACAGGATATCACAGAGATATCTGTATTTCCATGTTCATTGCAGCATTATTCACAGTAGCCAAGACATGGAAACAACCTAAGTGTCTATAAGCAATTGAATGGATAATGATGTTACACACACACACACACACACACACACACACACACGCACGCACGCACGGGAATATTACTCAGCCACAAGAAAGAAGGAAATCCTGCTATTTAAGACAACATGGATGGAACTTGAGGGCATTATGTTAAGTGAAATAAACCAGACAGAGAAAGACAAATTGTACATGGCATCATTTATATGTAGACTCCTAAAGAAAAAAAAGTCAAACTCATAGAAATAGAGAGTAGAATGGTGGTCTCAGGGACTGAGGATTTGGGGAAATAGGGAGAGGTTGGTAAAAGGGTAGAAACTTTCAGCTTTAAGAAGATTATGGTCTGAGGATCTGTAGTAAAATATGGTGACTCAAGTGATAACATGTATAATTGATGTTTACGAAGAGAGTACTTCACAAATGTTCTCATAACCAAAGGTAAATATGTGAGGTGATGGATGTGTTAGTTAACTCGGTGGGGGAAATCCTTTTTACAATGTATCTGTATATCAAATCACCAACTAAATATTTTACAATTTTCTCAATTATACCTTAGTAAAGAAAAAAGCAGACAATGTTGCAGGTATAAAGAGGTTCTAGGAATTCTTGGATATTTTTCAAACTTTTAATATGAAAATAATTTTAAACTAACAGAAAAGTTAAAAGTATATTCCAAACATCTATATATCCTTTACCCATATTCACCTGTTTTTAATATTTTACCCCATTTCTTTATTATCATAAATAATATTTTTATTATTTTTAATAGAATAAGTATGATTTCTTACATAGACATAGTATGGTTATCAATCTTGGGAAATTTAACATCAGCATTATACTTTTATCTACCCCACCATCCATATTTCAGTTTTATCATTTGTTCTGTGTCCTTTATTGCTCTTTTTTATGTCCCCCAGTCAGGATGCAGTTTAAAATCATGTATTGCATTTAATATAATTCTCTTTTTGCTCTTTTCACCTAGAATAGTTGCACAGCATTTCGTTTTGTATGACATTGACATTTGAAAATAATGCAGGTCCCCATGCTCCATTTTGATAGAATGCTTATTGTTTTGTGTTTTTCTGATGTCTCTCATTTTTAGATTCAGGTTATACAGTTGGAATACTACCAACATTTGGGATACTAAGTATGTTCCTTATAAGGATTCCTTGTAAAGTAGGGTGGGGAACCTTTTTTCTGCTAAGGGCCATTGGGCTATTGATAACATCATTCACTTAATATGCATTTACTAGTATGCTGCTATGAAAAAGCTCCTAGATTTATTGAATTTCAGATCTCACCTGCAGTTGCCTTAGCAGGGCCAGACTAAATGATTTCGTGAGCTTTATACTGCCCACAAGCCAGACGTTCCCCATCCCTGCTGTAAGAGAACACATCTGGAAGTACACAATATCTATCTGCCTCCATTGATGATGTTAATTTTGGGTACCTGGTCAAGTGATTGTCAGATATCTCTATTGTATAGTTGCTAATTTTTTTGCCTGTAACTAATAAGCAAGGCACTTTAAGAAGACACTATAAGACTGTGCAAATATTCTATTACTCATTTATCATGCTCCCCCTAGATTTAGCATTTAGTTGTGATTCTTGCCTGTGACAACTTTTATTATGACAATTGTAAAATAATGTTTTTCTAACTTCATATACCTTTAACCAGTCAGTAGTTGACATTTTATTATAAGCAAAGAGCATTCTCACCTTGTCTGTCTGAGATATAAACTCATGTGTTCCAATTTCTTTTTCTCTTCGATAGTATGTAGTTAATGATTTTACTTGTGTTCATGCATAAATTATCCTGGATTTGACCAACAGGTACTCCTTCAGACTTGTTCCTGTATTATTTTGACAAGGCCCCATCATTTTTTTAAAAAGCTTGTTTTACTTTCTGTTATAACAAGCTGATCCAGGCTCATCTTATTCCTTGCCTTCCTCAGCCTTGAAAATCAGCCATTTCTCTGAGCAGCCCTGGCACATTTGAGTACAGAATATTAGAAACTAAGATCTGGGCTCTTGTATATTTGAAATCAGAGTTTAAAAAATTATTGCTTTTAGCTCAGATATTTCCTCATTTGCCATTTTAAGTTGACCAAAAATATAATTTATTTATTTATTTTTTATTTTTTAATCCTCACCTGATGATATTTTTCCATGGATTTTTAGAGAGAGTGGAAGAGAGAGGGAAAGACAGAGAAAAATATTGATGTGAGAGAAGCACATTGATTGGTTGCCTTCTGCATGTGCCCTGCTGGGGAGGAGCCCTTGACTGGAATCGAACCCAGGACCCTTCGGTCTGCAGGCCAACACTCTATCCACTGAGCCAAATCAGCTAGGGCTAATTTATTTCATTTTTATAGTTAGTTAGTAGAAGGTTAGAAGCTGCTTCTTACAAGTCTTCTCATGATTCTGAAAATACAAATAAGTCATAAAAATTCTGGCTCCTGTATAATTGTGCTAGGGTAATATGTCCTAACCAGAATTGTATGACAGCTTTTCTGTGCTCAGAACAGAAAATTAATGAATTTTGGAATTGGTTCCCAAAAAATGGTACAAACAAGGAGGTAGAATTTGAAAGAAGAAATAAAAACCCAGATGATGTTCCTTGATAGGTCATCAGTAATATTCCCATATTTAGTGTGAACACTCAACTATGTTGTTTGTTTAAAAATGTGTTTTTCTTTTATTTTTGGAGCATATCATCAGTTCAAAAATAGATCTTTTAATTCTCTTGGTGTGAATTACTTCATAGCGAATATAATATGACACATTATTTGGAAGCCTAAGTAGAGGAGGAACTTAGGGACACACACCATCCAAAATATAATTGTGCAACTTTCAAAATGTTGACTTTTATCTCTCCATGATACAGTGTACTCTCACAAATCACCAGCAAATCTTTGATATAAAACTTTGGGTAATATATTTCCAGAATTATTCAACCAGGCAATGTGATTGTAAATTTTTTCTAAGTAATCAGTAAATTATGATAGATGTGAAATTGCTTTTTAGAGGCCTGGTGCAATGACATTCATGCACTGGGGGAAGGGAGGGAGGTTCCTCAGCCCAGCCTGCACCCTCTCGCATGCCGGGACCCCTTGGGGGATGTCCGCCTGCTGTGGAGCCAGGAGAGGCTCCTGCTGCTGCCGCTGCACTCGCCATTCATGAGCCTGGCTTCTGGCTGAGCAGCGATCCCCCTGTGGAAGCACACTGACCACCAGGGGGCAGCTCCTACATTGAGCGTCTGCCCCCCTGATGGTCAGTGTGCGTCATAGCGACTGGTTGTTCCACTGTTTGGTCGATTTGCATATTAGGGTGTTTTTTAAAAAATATATTTTATTGAGTTTTTTTACAGAGAGGAAGGGAGAGGGATAGAGAGTTAGAAATATCGATGAGAGAGAAACATCGATCAGCTGCCTCCTGCACACTCCCCACTGGGGATGTGCCCGCAACCAAGGTACATGCCCTTGACCAGAATCGAACCTGGGACCCTTCAGTCTGCAGGCCGACGCTCTATCCACTGAGCCAAACCGTTAGGGACATATTAGGGTTTTATTATATAGGATTTTAAAAATTGATAAACCTATCTAAATTTTTATTTAGTTATATCACTTTAAAATTTTTAAATGCATTTTAAAAAGTGTTTATGAACAAATAATAATAATGAAATTTGCAGTAAAAACATTTGATATGTTAGGAAACAAAATATCAAAGAAAGAGGTGGGAATGAATGAGGATACTTTGGAGAAGTAAATAAGTAATAAAGAGGGAGATGCATAGCAGGCATAAGATACGTTTCTTCATCTCAATTTGCTTAAAATCTAGCTTGGGAGGCAAAACCAAAACTTAAGTGTAAAGATATTCTAGAATCAGTTCAATGAAAGAATTAATAATTGAAGACTAGGTAGCTAGAATAAGTCTTGCAAAGTTTAAAGGACTCAGTGGACATTTAAAACACAAGAGCTAAGACTTAGACTAAGGGAAAGAAAAATGGGCAATCCAGGCAAAAAGCTTATGGGTCGAAAAAAAAGATTTTAGTGCTTATAATACATTGAAGGTTTATCATATTCCAGGCACTATGCTAAAAGTTTTATAATACTTTGTAATAGTCCATTTTCATGTAGTTTATTTGATTTTCTTCTCACAAGAATACCAGTTGGTAGGCTTTAACATTCTCATTTTATTATTTTTATTTATTTTATTGTAATATAGGTTTTAATTAAACAAATAGGGTGACATTGGTTTATAATCTCTATATATAAAAGCCTTAGCGACCATTATGACTGAACAATCGGAATGACCGGTTGACCAGTCTCCATGACACGCTCTGACCATCAGGGGGCAAACGCTCAACACAGGAGCTGCCTCCTGGTGGTCAGTGTACTCCCACAGGGGGAGCACTGCTCAGCCAGAAGCTGGGCTCATGGCTAGCGGTGTGGCGCCAGGCCCTGGCTCGGGTTCCTCCCTGGCCACCTGCTGCTTGGCACATTGCTACATCCCCTGAGAGGTCCTGGATTGCGAGAGGGTGCAGGCCAGGCTGAGGGACCTCTCCCCTGCCCTGTGTATGAATCCGTGCACCGGGCCTCTAGTAGTATATAAGTTTCAAGAATAAAATTCTAGAGAGATCAACCAAAGGGCTTGTATGCATGCATATAAGCCTAACCAATGGACACAGACACGAGGGAGGTGAGGGCATTAGGGGGGTGGGGGGCAATAGAGAGATAAGGACACATATGTAATACCTTAATCATTAAAGAAAAAGATTTTTTTAAAAAGAATAAAATTCTATAATACTTCATCTGTATATTGCATTGTGTGCTCACCACCCATAGGCTAGTCTCCCTCTATCATCATATATTTGACCCTTATCCTCTATATTCTCCCTCCTCCCTCTTCCCCTCTGGTAACCTTCATAGTGTTGTCTCTGTCTGAGTTTATCTTGTTTGTTCACTTATTGCTTTCTGTTTTATAGCCCACATATGAGTAAAATCATACAGTTCTGGTCCTTTTCTATCTGATTTATTTCACTTAGCATGATACTCTCTAGATCCATCTATGTTGCTGCAAATGTCAGTATTTCATTCTTTCTTACGACTGAATAGTTTTCTAATTATATATATCAGTCTTCTTTATACAATCATGGGTTGAAGGACACTCAGGTTGTTTCCATGTCTTGGCTACCATGAATAATGCTGCAGTCAACATAGAAATACATGTGTCTTTATGAATAAGTGTTCTCAAATTTTTGGGTGTATACCCAGAAGAAGGATTGCTAAGTCATATGGAAGCTCTATTAACATTTCCATTTTATAGATGAGGCTAAAGGACTTACCCAGGGACATTTAGGTACTAAGTCAACTTGAATCAATCAGCCTCCAAAGACCAAATACAAAAAGAAGGCTGCAAAAATTATATCAGTGTTATCGGTTCAAGAATATGTCAAGAGTAAGACTATAATTGGTCTTGTTTATTATTTATTATCAATATCTGACATTGAAAACATTATAAATCTATGGAATCTGTACATTTTAATAAATATCATTTAAAGTTTAGCTTTGTGAGGAAAAATACATTTAAATGCTCATAATAAAATACAACAGTTCCAAATGATTGAGCAATTTGCCTGGAAAAATGAAGTAATAAAAATAGATTTCTAAACTGATGGGAATACTTGGAGCAGTGGAGGAAATAACATACAAAACATTTGATAGATTTTTCTGAAGAATAACCCAATTATATTTTGTTTTTCTTTACTCCACCCCCGCACCTCACTTATCAAACTACACTATGCTTATTGGAGAAAATTTGGAATACATTGGGAGAAAAGTAAGAGAAGAGCAAAAATAGTTTGACCTATTTTCTTTTAATAGTAAAGTTTTTTTTAACTAAAACTTTCTATAGACATAATTAATGTCTAATATGCCATGTGGATATGATATACTTAATTTCCTAATGGGCATGTATTTCACTTTTTGTCAATATTATAAATAACACTATGATTAATATCTTTTTGGAAAAATATTGATTCCCTTCAGGAGGGTTTTGTTAATGATAATCTACCTACCTGAATTAGAAATTATACATTGAGAAGTGTGGAACTGAGCTTGCTTCTAATATATCAACATTATACTTGATAGTATTCTAGAGACTAATACACCTTATTCAACAAAGAGAGTCTAGTGAAAACTAGCATAACTAACATAAATCAAACAGAGGTAAAAATGTTTGAGGGATTTATATATTCTGAGTTTGTTCTGTAGTTTGATAATTTGCAACATATGCAAATATGCAAATATTCACAGGGGATTCTTCTTATAGTATTAATGAGTGAAAATTATGCTTCTTACAAAAGGGTTCTGTACCTGTTTCTCCCTTTCAAATGAGAATTGGCTGGTGGAGAGAATGCTGAGTCTTAAACAGCCTCCTTTTTGTAGGGAAAAACTTTCATTGACTTAGCTATGGTTAGTTAATATTATATGCTTAAAATTATGAGGCACTAAAACTACAGAGAAAAAATTTGAGAACAAGTTCCCAAAGTCCTTCAACATTAAATGCCTTTTCTTAAACTCTGACAGCAATTTTATACCAGGAAAGGCTGCAGTAAGAATTGTGTGTTGTTACTACTATTTCATTTAAACACAAGAAAGATTATTACATTCATATATAACTAAAGGGAAAAAAGTCTGAACATCTTTTCATATTTACAATTTGACTTCTCATATGTAACCTCTTCCAATCAGTTTCTTGAAATCAATATCTCTTTCTTGTAAAGGTTGTATATCTACACTAATAAAAGAGAAACATACAAATTGGTGTCACTCCGCTATGCCCACCAGCCAATCAAGATGAGTATGCAAATTAAACCCAACAAAGATGGTGGTTAATTTGCATATGCAGGCGTGGAGCAAAGACTGAAGGCTCCGGCCTGAGCGAAGACTGAAGATGACTGAAGACTGAAGAGGCTTGGCTTCTCTGTTGCAGTCGGAGCGGAGAAGCCTCCAGGCTTGCCTTCTCCGCTGCGGCCGGAGCGAAGGCCTGGGTCCCAGGTGCTGGAGGAAAACTGGTGCCGGCAGCCAGGGGAAGGAAGGCCTATTGCACGAATCTCTTCGTGCATCGGGCCTCTAGTAAGAATGTAAGAGAATGGAAAGAGAACTAGCCCAAGAGTTAGAACACTTGACTTGTTAATCCCCATTGTACCTTTAATGAGCTGTATGACCTTGGCAGGTCTTTTCATTCCTCTGGCATGAGATTGCTAGTTTGTAAAATGAAGTAGGTACTTCCAGTAATATTTTTATTATTCTATCATGTTAACTGTATCTAATTTTAAAGACTCATTTTAATTTTGTTCACATTAAATATACTTTAAAATTTCCACTTAAACTATGATCCACACAATACTATTCCTACTCACCTGATCAAGACATTTTTTAGATGAATGTACAATGCTAGAATTTATTGTTTGTACTTGTTTATAACCAAATATTTCATTTCTTTATGGTATGTTTCAATATGTCATGTTACATGATCATTAAACAAGGTTTCAACATACATTCTTAAAAACAACAACACTGAAATCTTGATCTTTGTGTTTAGCACAAAACTTTTCTATCAGGAATTCCAGGGAAGAATATTTTATTTAAGCTTTGAATTGGTAAACTTGTTTTATGATCTTACTAGAAGCCCAATGCACGAAATTCATGCAAGAGTAGGCCTTCCTTCCCCCAGCTGCTGGCACCGGCTTCCTTTGGCACCCGGGATCTGAGCTTCCTCGCAGCCCCGCTTCGTCTGAAAGGACGTCTGGTCTAATTAGCATATCACACTTTTATTATTATAGATAACTCACCAAATAATGATGATGTAATTGCTTAGTCTAATATATGATTTAGTGTTTATCATTTATAATTTTTACCAGTTTTAACAAAAACTGGCATTTCATGCATAGAGATGTTGGAACTGGGCTTGCTTCTAATATAATCAATATTGTACTTGACAATGTTCTAGAGACTACATACTGGAAAAAAAACTTTTAAAAGAGTCCATTGATTATGATGGTTCACAGAATAATGTTCTTGAATCTATGAGAACCTAATTTTGAAATGGTTAATCTTGTTAGAAAACAAACATGAAGTCTATCTGCTGTTTCTTCAGCTCACACAGAAGTTTCACTCATTATCTGTTTCTCTTCAGAGAGAAGGATTAGCTTAATAGCTTTTCTCATAATTTTGACGCTTTAAGTCAGTCTTTGATTTTCTTAAAAATTTTGTAAGATACACCAAAGAATTCTTGAGTACTTTCTAATAATTGAAACTTGAATCAGTTATATCTTGGGGATAAATGATGAGCAGGAACATACCTCAGTGTCAATGACTATATTCCTCAGTTATAATGACTAATTCATTAATTCTGATTAATTCACTTGACATTAATTTGGAGGGGAAATATGCATTAAGAATTATTGAGCCCTAGCTGGTTTGGCTCAGTGGATAGAGCGTCAGCCTGCAGATTGAAGGGTCCCAAGTTCGATTTTGGTCAAGGGCATGTGCCCAAGTTGCAGGCTAGATCCCCGGTAGGGGGCATGCAGGAGGCAGCCGATCAATTATTCTCTCTCATCATTGATGTTTCTATCTCTCTATCTCTCTCCCTTCCTCTCTGAAATCAATGAAAATATTTTTAAAAAAAATTATTGAAGTAAAATATGCCAAAAATTGAAACTTTCAACAAATTACCTTTGTCACGTTTCTTATTTTAAAAAATGCATTGTAAGTTAATCCATTTTATCAACTAATAATGTCAACACACAAAGGGAATTTTAGTTAAATATGCCTATCATAAAATTTTAGTGTTTAGTTTATCCTGTTTTTTAAAAGATGTATAAGGACTAAAATTAGGGAAATGAAATTAAAATTACAGTTAAACTTGCCAACCTCACTTTGAGTGTTTCAATTTGCTTCATTGTTGAATTGAGTCTTCTTTGTCCTTTCCCTTTCCCTCTTACTATTGTATTCATCCCTTAAATCCTAGCTTGCTGCTGTGAGCCTCATTCCTTCTCAGATTTCTTGAGCACTTTAAATATGAATTTTCAAAATGTTACAGTATTATTTTGTACTAGTTAATGTTATTTCATCTGTGTTGGTTTTAGCACTTAAGCTAGATTATAAATTTCCTGACACAGTCTGTACATATCCTTCTGTGACATCCACTATGTGGCCAACTTAGTAGTCAGTGTTTAATAAATAAACACATACTGATACATTTCCGTTTACTTTTTATAACTTTAAACTTTTTATTATAAAGATAATACAATTGTAAACATTTTAGAAAATTATTTTTCTCTGGATATGTGTATAGTACTTTTATGTGGTATATATCAACAGTAATCCCATGACCCAAAGACAACTGCCAATCTTTTTTTTTTTTCAATTTCAGAGAGAGGATGGGAAGGAGAAAGAGAGAGAAACATGAGGTGAGAGAGAAACACTGATGGGTTGCCTCCCACATGCACTCTGACCATGGATCTAACACCCAACCTGGGTATTGTGCCCTGACCAGGACGAGAACCTGCCACCGTCTGGTGTATGCAGCAAAGCTCCAACCAAATGAGCCACACCAGCCAGAGCACAACTGCTAATCTTTTGGAGTATAACCTTTCAGGCCTTTTTCCTTCAAGTTAAAAATGTAAACATATTTAATTAAAAAATATGCATATGTAAAAACACATAAACATCATATAAGAACTTTTTTTAAACTTGTTTCATTTATATTGATACTGGAGGCCCAGTGCATGAAATTCATGCACAGGTAGAATCCCTAGTGGCTGCCAGCTGCCAGCCAGGGCCTTCCTTTGTTCTGTGCCGCCCCCTGGTGGTCAGTGCACGTCATAGCGATCGATCAAACTCCCAGTTGGTTGAACTCCCGAGGGGCCACTTTGCATATTAGGCTTTTATATATATAGATGGTCCCATGTCAATATAAATGAAACATATTATGATTATATTTATGATTACCTTTAAATTGTTTTTATAGCCATTGTTTCTTTTTTTTTTAAGTTGAGATGTAATTGACTTTATGCTATTATTTCTTAACAGAGTTTCAGCTTCTTGCTGTCCTGCTTTTCTATAATGGATAAAACAGTGCTTGGAAGAGGGATGGAATTCACATTTATTGAGCCTTTAATATATGCAAGGCTCATTGCCTCCTGATTACTCCCCATTTCTTTCTCCCATCCCAGCCTCAGTCTGTTTCTTCTTAATTTTCCTAATCTCAATTTAACATCGCTATCCATCCAGATGTTCAAACAAAAAATGTAGGGTTATCTCTTATCCTCCCTTTCTTTCATCTTTCACATTAAGGATAGCCACCAGCAAACCAGGTCAATTCTATTTCCAAAATAAATCCTACTTCCAAAATAAATCATCAACTTGTTTTGGCCTCTTTTCTTACCACTTCACCATATATCTTGCCTGAACAATCAAATAGACCTCTAACAAACTTTCCTCTTTCTGTTTTTGCCTCTTTACAAGCTATTCTCCATTAAGCTTCAGGGTGATTTTTTAAAAACCAGAATTGAGATTACCCTCCTTGCTTAAAGCCCTTCCTTCCACACATTCCCAAGGCATCCTATATAATAAAACCCTAATATGCAAATTGATCGAACTGCCGAACAACCCATTGCTATTACATGCACTGACCACCAGGGGGCAGATGCTCAATGCAGGAGCTGCCCCATGGTGGTCAGTGCACTCTCACAGGGAAAGCGCTGCTGAGCTAGAAGCCTAGCTTAAGGGCTGGCGATTGCAGCAGCAGTGGTGGCGGGAACCAGGGTTCCTGAACTGCAAGAGGGCGCAGGCGGGCTGAGGGACCCCCGCCCCCCAGTGCACGAATTCATGCACCGGGCCTCTAGTTTAGTATAAAGATCCTTTTTATCCTAAAATGTGTATTTCTCACATAGTTATCATTTTTCCAGACCAATGCAGGATAAATAGGTTTTATTATGTGGACATGTAACAGATTAACAGATTATTTGGCAAGAAATAAAGATGCTTGTCAGAGGGAATTGTAGACTTTACAGGATTTGCAACTACTTAGACTCCTTTATTTTCAATTTTAAAAAAATTTTAAGTCCTTAAATTGCTTTACAGAGGCAATTCTAGGTAATAGTACACTGTAACAAATTACTTACATTTCAAAAAAGGAATGTAGAACTGAAAGTTTGTTATTTGCATAATTCCTTTTGTCCTGCTTTTTAAACTGTGTTTTTAAAAAGTCTGTAGGAAAGTTTTAGTGTGAAATGGTGCTATTGAAAATGAACTTAGTACAGAGAGGATATTGAATGAAACAAATCTTTTCCGGGTAGAAGGGACAGGAATCAAGTATTAGAAGTGCAACAAAGATGAGTTTGAAGTGCTCAGCCTGAGTGATAGGATAAACTTTCTAAAGATTGTGCCCCTCTACTGTATGGATACATTCCATAAAACCAATAATCTAGAAATTATTAGCATTTTTGTCACGGGATATGTTTAAAGGGCAGTAGCACTTTAGGGGCAAATTTATACGGTGGTTACTAATTTATACCATATTATTGAAGTAGAGAGACTATGAACTATAAGAATGTAAACTGCATAGAAGTTTGGAATCCCACTAGCAGATGTAGTCCATAATAATAATGGGTAGAGAAAGGTCTATAAATGGGCAAGTTGTAGCTTGTGCTTGTGATACATATAAGAGGTAAGGTGATCTTGCAATCATTGTGAGACAACTCAGTAAACAGTGTTTAAAGTAAATTTGTATCTTTAAGGAGACTTATTTAAGTCAAGGAATAATCTTAGGCTAGAACACTTGCAAATATAGTTCAATGAGATAAAATATGTGAAAATGTTTTATACAATAGAATACTAAATTGCAGGGCATTATTATAGCACCTATTACATTCATAACCTATTTTTAATTTATTGCTTATTAAGTTTACAGATATTTTCAATATGTGAAAATCACTCATTGTAAAACACAAACCAAATAAAGCCAATATAATTACATAATTATTATACAAAAGATACTCTAATGGGTACAGAGAAGAGGCAATATTCCCTTACATCGAGAGTGGGGAACATCCGGCCCACAGGCTACATAAGGCCCATGAAATCATTTGGTCTGGCCCTACCAAGGCATTAGGAGTGAGTGAATTAAATGTTTGACCAAAAATAGCAGGCTAATTTTTAATTTGATAATTTTGTATGGCTCGAAAATGATGTTATAATATCCAAATGGCCCTTGGCAGAAAAAAGGTACCCCACCCCTGCCTCACATGATAAGTTAATAGAAAAATCTGATAAAAAACACCATGTTATCATCTCCTAAAACAAACTTTATTTTGATCAACTGTTTAGAGATTTAAATTTTTTTTTTATCATAGCAGTACATTTTGCTTCGAAAAAAAAAAATGAATTTTCTCCGAACTTAAGATGTATTGTATGAGAGCTATTGGAATTTAGAATAACAACATGTTATGATTTATGGCCCATTTACAAAGTAAAGGTCAACGTCTGTACTAAAAGGATATAAACACTGATTTAAATTATATTGGATCTTCTTTCTTGTTAATAACTATTCTACTTAGAGAACTAAATTAAGCTTTAAGAAATGACCGATGCATTCTGTTTTGTGTTTTGGTTAAAGTAGGTTACTGGTCATTTATTTGAAATGGTTATCTACTTACTCAAGCTGACTTCTAATGTTACTCTAGGGCATTTATCACAATCTCATAAAAATGTGGATAGCTTTATCTCTTTCAAGAATTTCAGTCATTCTTTTGTCATTTCAAATTTATTAGTAATCCATGAAGAATATGATTAATTAGGTGTGGAAATCTTGGGTAAATTTATATTCATCACATTTTTATTATTTGTAAGGATTCCAGAAAGCAAGCAACCTAATTTTAGCTTTTGCTTTGTAACAAATGAAAATCTTTCAAAAGCGTATGGACCATATCACACATAGAAAAACTAAATGGATAGTTCCCCCCTTGAATATATACAGTGAGTAAATAAGTATCAACTATGTGCTCAGCTCTTGTTTTAGGAAGTGGGAAATTACCAGGGAAGAAACTAGACAGAAATCCTGGTCTTCATGGAGCAAAACACAAAATAAGTGAAATGGATAATATAGTGGATGGTAACATAACAAGTGCCATGGATGAAAATAAAGCAAGGAAAGTGGATAGGGAGTGTTAGGGCCTAGCAGTTTCAAGCAGGGTGCCAGCAAAGGCTTAAAGAGCAGATGTCCCTTGAATAAAGACCTAATGGAGATGACAGAATTAGTCATTAGCATATCGGTGGAAAGAGTATTCCAAGCAAAGGAATAAGGAACAAATGCTTACTACCCTTAGTTGGGAGGACGCCCAGCATGTTTAAGGAGCAGCAGGGAAGCAAAGTGGAGCTAAGGAGGAGTAGAGCAGACTGAGGGAGGCTGTTACCATGATCCAGACAAGCAGTGATGGTGGCTCACAGTATTGTGGTAGCAGTGGAGAGGGTGAGAAATTAGGATTTGCTAGCAGTTTGGATATGAGATATGAAAGAAAGGGGAATCAGGATTTTTGATTTGCTAAATGGAAAAATAGGATTTTCAATAACTGAGATAGGGAATACTGCAGAAGTGGAATTTGGGTGAGAAAGATTGAAGCTATGATTTCCATGTTTGAGATGCCTGTTAGTTATTCAAGTGGAGATGTCAAGTTGGATATGGCATTTTGGGGAGAGGTTTGGCAGGAGTAATAAGTATAACCAAATGTGATATGTTGCTGAACTGTACCAGGAATTAGAGTAAGAGAAAAATCAGTCAAGGAAAGGCTTCAGGAAGGAAGATACATTTTAAGCTGACCTTTGATTATTGGAAAGGAAAGAAAAGAGGATTCTAGTTAGAAAAAATGTCCTTACATCTTATAGTACCATCTAGAAATCTGAATGTTTTACTACTTTGTCTTATTTTTTGTTTAAAACTTTTATAGTACTTTATAAAGTATTATGGAACAATAGGTGCACAGGAAATGTTTATTAATAAATGAGAATAATAATGTTCAAAGTTTATTTCATTAACCAATAATATTTAGTCATTGAAACTAATTTTTTTTATTTTACATGTTTTTATTGTGCTAGAATATATATGACAAAAATTTTGCCATTTTAACCATTTTTAAATGCACAGTTCAGAGGCATGAAGCTCATTCTGGAACTTAGTTTTGTGTATAAAAATATTCTTTCTTTTTAAAAAATCAACTTTGTTGCTTAGGGCCAAAAGGAATTTAGAGCTGATTGTGCTTTACTTCCGAGAGCATGGAGCATTCTGCAAGCCTTGGAATTCTAAATGAATATCACTTTTGTTTGAAAGATTTAGACAAGCAGGAAAACAGAAATTAAAACTAGTGCCTGACTTCTAAAACAGATTTTTCTTGAAAATTGACTTTCCATTTATTTTTAAAATTGTTTTCCATTTTTTTCTTTATTGATTAAGGTATTGCATATGTGTCCTTATTCCCCTCCCCCCCCCCCCCACTCATACTCTCACACCCCTGTTGTCTGTGTCCATTGGTTGTGCTTATATGCATGCATTACAAGTCCTTTGGTTGATCTCTCTCCCTTACCCCCACCCTCCCTACCTTCCCTCTGAGGTTTGATGGTCTGATTGATGCTTCTCTGTCTCTGGATCTGTTTTTGTTCCATCAGTTTATGTTTTTCATTTTATTCCACAAATGAGTGAGATCATGTAATATTTATCTTTCTCTGATGGGCTTATTTAGCTATGTTCATAGCAGCATAATTTACTATAGCTAAGATTTGGAAACAGCCTAAGTGCCCATCAGCAGATGAGTGGATTAAAAAACTGTGTTACATCTACACAATGGAATACTAAGCTGCTGTAAAAAAGAAGGAATTCTTGCCATTTGCAATGGCATGGATGGAACTGGAGATCATTATGCTGACTTTCCATTTAAATGAATGTGCTTTTTAGTTTTGGGATTGCTATTTAAATAAGTTGAATATGTCTAATTTACCTTTTATTACTGGTACCTCACACAGAAACCAGATGCTCAAATAAAGTTGTGGTATATATTTGGAGCTTTTCAAAAATGAAATAAGTGTGTCCTGATTTATAATTTTGATGCCTTTCAAAGTATGCTCTTTATTTTTAGTTTCAGTTTTGTAAACTATATTATATATTATTTTGAATTAAATTTGGATTTTGTAAATTATATGGAAGTGTATATGTCTTTCTTTTGTGAGTTATAAACCTAGGAAATTCTGTGTTGATTATGGTACCTCTTTTTCTAGGGAACAAAGAAGGAAGAGATTGAAGGTGAAGTGGAAGTGACTGGTTTAATTCAGCCTGCAGAAGTGTTTGCTCCCAAAAGCCTGGTGCTGGTATCCAGATTATATTATCCAGAAATTTTTAGGGTAAAGAACTCCTCATTGTCATCATTGACATATATTATTGTATAAATCTGTTTTGAGTGAACCATGGTGACAAGTTCTTAGTATTTAAAACATCTTTATAGCTAAAATAAATTGATTTGGGAACTTGTCAATAAAATTACTGTTAACAGCAGACATATTTTCATATTGGATGAAATAAATAACTGAGTAAGTTAATGTGACTATTTAAATTTTAAGAATGTAGTGCTTTTTTCCAAAACATTTTTACTGACTCCAAAATGTATATATCTCAAAGAAATAATTTGATTACCTGTAGCATATTTAAAATACATTAGTAATATACTACTTTGTGTATTTTTATTCACCTTCTTTTGTTCAATCCAGGTTGAAACGAAGAGGAGGGGTATTTGTGTTTTCAAATAGTTCTGATCCTACCCTTGCCAAAATAGCTTTAGAATATTTTTTACTTTCAGATATTTTGCTTTCTAAACACTCAGAATTTTCAAATGTAAGAACAGGTTTTAATTTAGATATAAATATATGTAGGATTTGAAAGAAGAGGGCTTATTTTTTTCTTATTTCAGTTGCTACCTTTAGTTTTAGTAATGTTACCATGGTCCAAAATTATAGTTCTCTGGAAATATAAATTATACCCCAAAAGTTCCCAAGGATTTGGGAAATAAATCATAATTTCTGGCATACTTTTCCATATTGTTGAGATTATATGTATTTTAGAAAAATTAACTTGGTGTCAGTATTTCAATGACAGTAAGGTGATTCCTAACAAATAATAATGTTTTAGAGTTACAACATTTAATAAGCTGAAAGATTCATAAAGATTGTACTTTGTCTTCCTTTTTATCACCTACTTTCTTCTGAGTTTAAAGTGTTAATCGTATCTTGTCCCTATTTTTTCTTTTTGTAATAATTCATATAAGTTACATTGTTATGTAGAATAAATGTTCTGAATTTATAAGAATCACAAAACAAGATAAAATTTCTAAATGTTTATCTTGAAATTTGATGTTTTGCAAAGTAAGTTGAGACCAAAAAAGAACCCACACACAATAACAACAGTTTTAAGACCCACAAATTTGCTAGAGTGGTTATCTCAGCACAAACACCTGTTTTACAAATGATGGATTTCTGCTTTTTATAAACTCCTCTCAAAAGCTCATTTAGAGGTTCTGGTTCTGGAGGAAAACTTAATAAACTTAATAACATTTGCTGCTTAAAATTTATTTCATGGTCACTGTCCAATGTGTTCTGCTAGGTTCAAAGAGAAATTTTCCTAGGGGCAGATGTCACAGCAATTTATTTTTAGTGCCTACTCTTTTCATGAACTAACTGCATGCATGTCCCTTTGCAGGCTTGCCTGGGTTTGATCTACACTGTATATGTGGACAGTCTGAATGTCTCTTTGGAAAGTCTCATTGCAAACCTGTGTGCATGCCTTGTCCCAGCGGCTGGAGGGTCTCAGGTAAATTGAATAAAAAAGGTAGTGGCGAGTGCCTGTTTCTCTTATCCTCTCTCCCAGTTAATTTAATTTGTGAAGAAAAGGGGGAAAAAGAATTCTTTAAATATTTTCATTTTAAAGAGGATTTTAGTTTAGTTAAGCATTGTCCCTATGGTCTGCCTTCTAGAGACCCAAGATTCCATTCTTTTCTTAGGTCATGAGGTTAATTTTAACACAGGGGTCACCTTTCACATAGCATAATTAGAAGTCATATTTTGTGTAACTTGAACTCCAGTTTACATTTTCTTGGGAATATACTTTTTAAAGTTGAACTTTTAAAATGTGTTCTTTACACTCTTTTTATTCCTCTATATAGTTATACCTCATTTAATTAAATCAGAAAATTTTGGAGTGAAAAAATTAGATAACATTAAGAAAATTTTCAGAACAGTTTTTTGTAATCTTATAATTATTTTTGAATAGAGTCATTAATTCATTTCCCTGAATAACAGTAATTATATGTGGTCCTAAAGCTATTTTGAGTGTTGTGTGTAATCTTTAATAGAATAGCTTACATTTAAATTTGAAAGGGTTTATTTTTCTTATGTCAGTTTGCTATCTTTAATAATAGCAATATTGACGATGGTCCAAATTCACAGATCTTTGGAAAGTATAATCTATACTGGAAATTTTCCCCAGGATTTTGCCATAGATTGAGCCTCAAATGAGAAATTAAATTAAGTTCTTTTACTAACATAAAACTTTCTCAAAATGGTCATGTGATTTTCATCTTCTGTATGTCTTAAGATTATCATAGCTGTATCTGAAATATAAAAATAAGAACCTCAGCTCTATGATTTAATGTTCCTAAGGCACCATGTTTTTTTTTAAAGACTCTTTTCTTAAGCCCTAGAATTGATTAGTTGATCACTTAATTTGCTTATTCTTATGTAAATTACATGGTTTAACCTCAGTCTGGCCAAGATTATTTACAAAGACATTACCATTTTTTTCACTGTGTTTTGCCTTTTTAACGGTCTTCTGTGTATCCTAGTGTCTTTTGTTATTTTAAGTTTTTATCCCCCTTTTTGCCTTCCTTACTCTTCTACTTGTGCTCCAAAGGTAGAATTTGAAATGTGAGTTTGGTCACAATTGAATCTAACCTTTAAAGCAGTGTAATTGTTTTATGGGCCTTTATTTTAGTGGAATTTTTGTTGACTTTATTTTGTTTATTTTTTTAATTTAAAACATGTTTATTGTGGCTGCTAGAAATTTTAAAATTACATATAGGGTTCATATTACATTTCTCTTATTTTTCCCAGTTTTATTGAGATATAATTGGCATATAAATGTTGACTTTAACATTTTATTATTTTTCAGTTAAGTATGATTGGCAATGATTTTGTATTTCATTGTTACTAAATTTTCAACTACTGAATTTTCTTGTACATATTCACTTGGGCACAAAGAAACTTGAATGTTTTGGATTATGTTATCACCCTTTGCATCTATTAATTGGATCTTAATATGTTCATCATTGGCTCAAAATCTGAATAACAAAGGGATTTTTTTTTACCTTAAGAATATGTCTGGCAAGAAATCATTGATGTGTTTGTGTGTGTGTTTTCCCTATTCTGCAGAAGCTGTTCTCCTTGGGCGCAGGAGATAGGCAGCTGATCCAGACCCCTTTGCATGACAGTCTTCCTGTCACAGGCGCTAGTGTGGCTCTCCTGTTCCAGCAGTTGGGTATGCTCTCCGACTTTCAAACTCCTCTTGTGGAAGCCTACCAAAAACAAAAAAAGATTTATTTTAAGCTCACATCACCTGACCTGAATCAAGAAAATAAAAAGCAAACCATTATATAGCTGATATGTAAAATATATGATTACATGGCTAATACTTTTTTTTAAAAAAAAGAAAACACACAAAACACTTTAACCCAGGCCCTTTTTGCTCTGGAGTCAATTAGATTTTTCAAAAGTAGACATATTTTCTTTATGCTTTAAAAGATGAAAAGATAGTGTATTTTGCTTTTCCTTAGATGAATTAGTTTTATAGAATTTTGTCTGATGAAACTAAAAATCTTGTCGTCCTTATCCGACCAATGGCTAGGATAAAGAATTGGGGGGAGGCACTAGAAGTGCTCTCTGTACATTGGACAGCTCTGTGCTTCATTTTAGGAGTAATGTAACTTAACAGTAAGCATGTCAGATTCCCAATTACTTTACCACTTAATTGCCCTTTATATATGACTGCGCATGAGTGCCCCCTCTCTTTGATTCAGCCTTTGTCATTGTTCCCCATCTGTGTTTGTCTTTTTCCAGTTATAACCTTTCCTGCCCTGGGTTTCATACTTGCTTCTCCATAGAATTCTTAGTTCCTTGCACAAATTTTGTTCCTTGTTCAGCTCTGTACCTTACCACTTCTTTTTCATTAGTGACTCCATCCTTATTCTTCTTCTGCTATTTCAATCAGTCAAATTTAGAAAGCCTTAGAAGAGATTAAACATAAGTAGAAGGAGACATATGTAATACTCTTTGTAATACTTTAAGCAATAAAACAAAATTTTAAAAAAACCATAGAGTTTTCTAGTATCTTAATAAAGATGGCTGGTGATACCAAGCCCAGAGCAGTGGTTCTTCCCCTTTACATCTGCCTCCCCGCAATAGTTCAAACTCTAAGCTCTTCTCTTCTCCCCTGAAAGTGGTAATCTTTGAATTACTACAGTGTGCTGGAAGTTGGAATCTGTTTTATTAAATAGAATCAAAGGTGTAGTGTCCTGTTTTGCTGACCCATTATAAAAACTTTAATGGTAGAATCTAGTAATAATAGGCTTCAGGAACATCTAAGAACTTTGAAGGAGACCAGCTGCATAGGTAAAATGGTAAAGATTTTATAAAGATTTATTTAAAGTTTGCTTTATCAATCTTTCCTTTTCATGCAATGATTCATTAGGATTAAACAAGCCAATTCCTAATTTTCAGAAAAATTAAAATTCTATAATTTATCCTTTGATATGGGTAGAGTGGGATAGTAAGCCAATGCCAATAGTAAGTTTGCTTGTTTTGTAATTCAAATATAGCTGGAAAAAAAGCCAAAAAAGGGCAAAGTTCTTCTTGATCTAGGTAGTGTTTCACCATCTTCCACTATCACCCATTTCATTCATTCCCCATGTTTATAACATATTCACTAAGCTGTGAATTTAATTTCTATGGTTTTCTATATTTGTGTTTTATCTGCAATAAAAATGTTTTTCAAAACTTGTAAAACTATATAACTCTTTATATATATAAAACTTAATTTTTAAGTGCGATGCTTGAATGAATTAGAGATTTTATTTTTTCAAATAACAAAATGTCTAGAGATAGGCAGTACAGGGTTGATATATTGATTCCCAGCTATTTCCAGGGATTGTATAGAAATTCTTCTCTATATTTTCCCCCTATTTATTAATATGGAGTTTTCCCTTACTAGACTATGGCTTCAAGAACTGCCTTTATAAGAGAATAATCAAAGAATAATTAGAACTTATTGTTTGTGTCCCATATGTCTGGCATAGTGCTTTGGGTACAGAAGGCATCGGTGTTTGTTCAATTAATGAATGAATGTGCTAGCCATGAAGAGAATGGCAATTTTCGTTTATTAGGAGATATTCTGTGAATGGACGAAGTGTGCCAAAAACACATGATGATTACTCACTTGAAGATCAAATTTCATTCTTTTACTCTTAAGTATTTTGAGCTTAATTATCTTTTGCTTACATATTCGAAAGTTAATTTTTCAGGGAAAGACTGAGGAAAAGATAAGACAGGAAAGGAGAAAGAAAGCTGCCTCTGAAACAGTGCTGTATGCAGAGTTGTAGTTTCTAGAGCATGTGGTACTGATAATTGTGTCTAAAGGCATGCTCTTATCACCAGTCATTTCAGTTGGACTGTTGTTGAAAGCCAATGTTAGACCATTATCAGAGTTCACTATCTGGGTTGGGGTGGATGGTGGGGGTGGATTTTACAAAGCACAGACAGGAAGCAGATAGGACTATAAGATTCTTTTGTAGCCTTGACTAGTTTTCCTGTGAAAGGTCTCATTGTATGATAACATTTCCTTGCTTCTTCTCTCTAAGGATTGTTATGATAATAAATTTGTTTCCTACATTTTGAGAGTTCTCTGGGTTTGCCTGCAATCATCACATGGACTTCCACCATCACCCATCTCATGCATTCCTCATAATTACCTGTTAATTACTTTCATTTCTTACTTGCCATCTTTTTTTGTTTGTTTCTTGTTGCAGATCATGTGAACTATTTTTGTTCACCTGAAGATTTGTGCAATAAGTGTGAAAAGCTATAGTTTTTATTATGTTAATAAGATTGTATTCATAGGAGCTGGCTTTTATAGCCCCTCTGATTTTTTAATGGAATCCATAGCTGTTTAACTCAGGTGTCTCTCCTTGCCCCAAATAATTTTGTGAAATTCTCATAACATCTGTTGTCATACGTATTCATAAAATTTGGATTTTAACTGCAAACACACTAGTTTTGGAATACTTATTCCCCGTGTTTACAGTATATTATTTATTAGACTTTTTAAAAATCACAGACTAAAATGATGTTGGGGCTTCAGCCATTGTCACTCTGTTTTCCTAATCAAACAACATTAGTCTTATATCATCTGTATTTATTCTTTTCTCCAGCTTTATTAATGAGATATATTGACATATAATACATGTAAGTTTAAGGTTTACAATGCGAGGGTGTCCCTTAGCCCGGCCTGCACCCTCTCCAATCTGAGACCCCTCAGGGATGTCAGACATTCCTCTCACAATCCAGGACCGCTGGCTCCTAACTGCTCACCTGCCTGCCTGCCTGGTCGCCCCTAACCACTCTGCCTGCCAGCCTGCTCACCCCCAACTGCCCCCCCTTGCCAGCCCGATTGCCCCTAACTGCCCCCCCCCCCCCCCCTGGTGACCCTTAATTGGCCCCCCCACCGGCCTGAAATCCCCTAACTGTCCTCCCCGGGGGTTATTAGCATATTACCCCTTTATTAGTATAGATTGTTTCTTTTGCTGTACAGAAACTTTTTAGTTTGATAGACCTATTTGCTTATTTTTGGTTTTGCTGCTTGCACTTTTGGTGTCACATGCACAAATCATTGCCAAGATCAATGCCAAAGAGTTTTCCCAGTAGCTTTATAGTTTAGATTGATTTTTATTCCAGTTTTCCCAGTTTACTTATATAACATGTATTACTTGTTTTAGTGTTATCCTCAATTATAATGGGAAAAATGAAATAGGCATTTTCCTTTTCATTATATGGAGTAAAAAATCTAGTTGGAGAAATTGAGTATACATCAATTACACCATTACTATGAATGGCATAATTCCCTCTAGGTGAAAAAGGAATGGTGTTTTACAATATCTATGGGCAATCATTTTTTAACAGTTTGAATATCAGCTATTTTCCTTGGTGATTTGAAACAAATGAAATCTTTTCACAAGCCTATTCTGGAGCACTTTTTTGAAGAAATAGCTTACAATATGTACTCAACTGTAGAGGCCTAATGATCTCTAGGGAAGATAGTTCTAACTTAATTTGTTTTAATAAATGTCACAAAGAGTAAAGTTCCTGTAATGCCCACCTGCAGGAATGTAGTGTTTTGTTTTTTTTCATTAAATGTTTACAAAGCCATTACCATGTACTAGGTCCTGTGCTAGTTAATAGGAATAGAAATCATAGGCCTAGAGGACCTGAATAGACATTTCTCCAAAGGACATACAAATGACCAAGAGATATACACAATGGAATACTGTGCATCTGTAAAAAAGAGGAGGGATGTCTTACCCTTTGGGACAGCGTAGATGGACATGGATACTATTATGCTAAGTGATATAAGCTAATCTGAGAAAGACAAATATCACATGACCTCACTTACTTGTGGAATCTAATGAATAAAATGAATAGACCAACAAAATGAGAACCAAAGCATGGAGCAGACTGACATACCTCGATGTGGGAATTGGGGGGACGAGAAGAGGTAAACCAAAGCGCTCAAAAGCTATACTTATATGCATAGCTTATGGACACGGTAATAGGGTGGTGAACACCTAGGGGGCTGGGTAGGAGCTGAGAGGAGGAGGATAGAGAAGGGGGGAAGGGGAGACATCTGTAATACTATCAACAATATATATATATATATATTCATAGCTCTTATCCCAGATATACTTTTAGCCTAGTGGAGAAACAGATATGTTTTTAAAATTACAGTGCAGTATAATTAGTGCAGTAATAGAGATACCAAGAGCTAATGTTTAGCTAGCTAGCAAGGGGGAGAAGGGCTTTCCAGGCATAAGGAAGAAGTAAGCAATGTGTAGAACCATGAAAGGCCTTCATACAATAGTTGTTTGATGATACTTGAGCATTGGATTGTAGAAAGTCTTCAGAATGTCATCAGGAAGTAAATCGCTTTTCTTTTCAAAATTAAAGATTAAATATTTATGCTAGTTTTTTTAAAGGCAACTATTTAAAAATACCAAAGGCAGACAATGATTGACCGTTTGAGTGCTTGTTGATGAGTGTGCTACGCTTGTTAGAGTTACACATAAAGTATGTAGTTGCTGCATTATATAATTTGAGAACAGTTCCAAAGAATCCTGGTTCAAAACTGTTTTCATTTACTCTGTATGGTGCTAAAGTGCTGCTATTAAATAGCTATCTCTATCTTTGTATCAAATTTTCTATAATAATAAAAGCATAATATGCTAATTATACCAGACGTCCTTCCGGACGAAGCTGGGGCCAGAGGGAAGCCTGAGTCCTGGGTGCCTGCTGGCGGCCAGAGGAAAGCCTGGGTCCCTGGTGCTAGAGGGAAGCCGGTGCCAGCAGCTGGGGGAAGGAAGGCCTACTCTTGCACGAATTTCATGCATCGGGCCTCTAGTCCTTTAATAACTGCAAATGCTCTGAGACAACATATCTATTAAGGGTTATCCTTCATTGTCACAAAGTTCTCTTATCTAAAATTATATTTGGCTCTTTCAGCACTCTAGAGATTATTCTTCATATAAAATATGGCCACTGCAACATTTAAGAATATGCAACTTATGAATTATGGCAGGACAAACCACCCCCTTTTTGTGCCCTGTGGCACTTTGTTCATGTCTCTATCCTTTGTGTTTTAACTATTTATTTACCAATCTGCCATCTTCACTGAACTGTGAGCTCGTAGGAGCCTGCCTCAAATTTATTTATATCCCTCCCTAGAGTTTAGCAGTTTCTTATGTATCTCAACAGCTCCATAAAGGTTTAACAGTAGAACACAGGAGGGAATGGGAGAAGCAAGTTTTAGTTAAAAGTGTTATTTCTGCTTCTTGCTTTAATTCCCCAGTTATTCTATACTATCCTTCCCCTTTGTTTGCTATTCTACTCCTAAGGTCCCTTTTGCTTCCTGGTTCTTAAATTTAGTTGTTAAAGTAGATTTTAATCTGACCGAATCAGAACAGGCACAGACTAGGAATCTAGGCCATTTAGTGTTAGAATAATCTGATGTGATTATCTTAGACCTAGAAAACCAAATATACCCATGTACAGTTGGCCAATTCAATTACATTTCTTAACTATTTTTTACTTAGAAGATTTCCATTTCTAACATTTGCAAATAATATTCTGAATTTGTAACAAATATTAAAATTGCCTCTCAGTAATAGTTACAAAACTAAACTATATAAAATATATAAAGCTTGAATCAGTGAAGGTAGGGATCTTGGTTTTCTTCATTGCTGTCATCTGGTGTATGGAACATAGTAGGTACTCAACAAATATTGATCGGATGACTGATAAATCTTCTTTTTCGTGCTTTGTGTCAAGTCATGACCATTATTATATTCTCTCCATTGTGGCTTGACCAGAAAGAACTATAATAAATTGTTTAAGGCTTCTAAAATATATCCTGTCTTGCCCTGACCGTTTTGGCTCGGTGGATAGAGCGTCGGCCTGCGGACTCAAGGGTCCCGGGTTCGATTCCAGTCAAGGGCATGTACCACGGTTGCGGGCACATCCCCAGTAGGGGATGTGCAGGAGGCAGCTGATCGATGTTTCTCTCTCATCGATGTTTCTAGCTCTCTGTCCCACTCCCTTCCTCTCTGTAAAAAATCAATAAAATATATTTTTAAAAAATAAAATATATCCTGTCTTAATACAGTGGCCTTTATTTTCTCAGTTTTCCCATTTGAAAGCTGAGACATAATGTTCTATTATTATTCAGAAAAGGGGAGGATTCTGGAGAAAAGTTCTTGGTGGTGTTGTTTTTAAAATGGGAAACAATTGCATTTGTTAGTGTTTATGTTAGGAATTTTAGAACTTTAACCCTAAAGAAAAGTTAAAATCAGGAAGTAATTTTTCAGAATGTTTTACTGTTTGAGTAATCAACAGGATGTGTTTGTACCATTGTACTGAAATCAGTAGTAATTATCACTGGAATGTTTGTTTTTCATATTCTCTCTGTTATTGTGCAGCTTTGGATGGATTCTGGCTAGTGAAGACTAAGTAACAATTCAAGGTTACATAGAAAACTGATTTCCACTTGTAGATGAAAGAAATTGGATTTATGAATAACTATGTAGCTATGAATGCAGCAACAAGCATTGCTAGTTAGGAATAAAAGAATTAATGTAATTTCTTAAAATATTTGAGCTATGGGTTATGGTATGAGTAAATTAGGTATGGGTAAATTATTTTGTATTACACCATATAACCTTTCTGGATAATGAAAACCTTACCCTTTAAGCACTAGGATATTGTTCCTAACTCATTTCTACTATATGAGACATAACTCCTATCTTAATAAGTTTAGTGTACTATTTCCCCCCTTGATACTATAATTTTTTTTTAATGATACAAGTAGGATAGAGTCCCTTACAAATGCCTGCCTTTCTTCTTCATTTTATTGCTAAAAATGCTACCCATCCTCTGAGCCTTCAGTTAGTCATACCCTTTTTGCTGATGAAGGGTCTTGCTTCAGTGTTGAAGGCTGCTTGCTGACTGATCAGCGTGGCGATTGCTGAAGGTTGAGGTGGATATGGTGATTTCTTAAAATAATACAACAGTGAAGTTTGCCACATTGATTGCTTCTTTCACAAAAAATTTCTCTATAGCATGCAATTCTGATTGATAGCATTTTACCCACAATAGAATTTCTTTCAAAATTGGAGTCAATCCTGTCAAAATCTACCACTGCTTTATCAACTGAGTTTTTTTCACTATTCTAAACCCTTCACGGTCATTTCTGCAATCTTCACAGCATCTTCATTTGTGTAGTGTACATAATTGTGTGCGCTGTATGCGGCTGTTCATCCCGGAGGTTTGTTCACACCAGCATCACCACAAACACAGGAGTAACGCGTTGTACTAGCCATTATAGTGGCTTCAACATCACTGAGCAATAGGAGTTTTCCAGCTCCATTCTAACCTTAGGGGACACATGACTATACAAATGTGAGATTAGACTTAATAATATATTGTAAAACTGTTAATTTTGCTTGATGTGATAACCATAGTGTGGTTATGTAAGATATTATCTCTATTCTTAATAAAAACACACAGAAGTATTTAGGGCTAAATGTTATAATACAATTACATGGACAGAAAAATGTGCACGTGGAGGGTATGTTTAGGTCAGAGAGCACACCAGCACGTAAATACAAATGTTAAAGCAAATGGAACAATGTTTTGATAATAGGTGAATCATGGTAAAGACCAGATGGGTGCTCTGTGCATTATTCTTATTCTTGCACCTTTTCTATAAGTTTTAAATTATTTCCAAAGAAATATTTTATTTTTTTAAAATATATTTTGTTGATTTTTTACAGAGAGGAAGGGAGAGGGATAGAGTTAGAAACATCGATGAGAGAGAAACATCGATCAGCTGCCTCGTGCACACGCCCTACTGGGTACGTGCCCTCAACCAAGGTACATGCCCTTGACCCGAATCGAACCTGGGACCCTTGCATCCGCAGGCCGACGCTCTATCCACTGAGCCAAACCAGTTAGGGCTCCAAAGAAATATTTTATAAGATCCATGTATCCATGATCTAGCTTAATAAATATAGCATCATAAATATAGTTGAAACTTAGGGGCACCGCCTTCAGCACTCTCCTAAGTCAGAATTCCGATAAACAGGGCAGGCGACCTTCTGCACACTTCCCTTTTCTCATAATGTCCTCCTTACAAACGTTCCAACCAAGTCTCATGCTTCCCCGCACCTACTCTTCCCAAAGATAAACACATCCTGAATTTGGTGTTGATTAGTCCCAAACATATCATATGTTGACTGTATGTTTCTAATTTATATATACCGAAACAATAATATGTCGTAGTGTTTCGTATGGTTTTAAACAATACATAAATGTTATACTGTATAATCATTTTTACACCTTACTTTTCTCACTCAATATTACACTTAGGAGGGTTATTCATGTTGATATATATGGCGCTTGCTCTCTTATTTTCACTGCTATCCAGGTATCCTAAAAGTCTTAATGATGTTTTACAATGTTATATTCACAAATATAAATGCTACAAACTTACCCAAAAAGTTTGTATCACTTGAAAGTTGTATTTACATTTCTTTAATAATCATTGAGTTTTATAAATTTTGAATAATAAATTGCTAGTTTTAATTTTTTTGTTTCAGTCAACATTTGCTATCTTCAATCAGAGAAGTATAGTTTCATAGCATGATTTTGGCACTATTCATTTTCACATTTACAGTGTGTCCACTTTTATTATTTCAAGTATTGTTTCAATGTATTATTTTATTCTTAAGTACATGTGAAAGACTTTCAGTAAATAATGGCATTAATAAGAATTACTGTAATGACTAAGTCATAAGGTATGTGCATCTTAACTTTATTTATATTCTTCTCAGCAATATGTATATAGTTCCTTTTCCTTATCCATCCTCAAAGAAACTTAGAATTATCAGGATTCAATTTCAGTTATTGTTACAGGTTTAAAGTTGTAACTCACGAATTTATTGGGTTGAATTTTTCTAATTACTAGAGGTGTTGGAGCATCTTTTCATATGTTTATCAGCCATTTCAGTTTCCTCTTCTGTAAATTGTAAGTTCATATTACATTTCACCCTTGAACAGCATGAGAGTTAGGGCCACTGACTGCCTGAGCAGTCGAAAATCCATGTATAACTTTTGACTCTCCCAAACTTAACTACTAAATAGTCTACTGTTGACCAGAAGCATTACTGATAACATGAACAATTGATTAACACATATTTTGTATGGTACATGCATTATATACTGTAGCCTTATAATAAAGTAAGCTAGAGGAAATAAAATGTTTAGAAAGTCATAAAGAAGAGAAAATATATATATATTTTTTTAAATATATTTATTGATTTTTTACAGAGAAGAAGGGAGAGGGATAGAGAGTTAGAAACATCGATGAGAGAGATCGATCAGCTGCCTCCTGCACGCCTCCCACTGGGGATGTGCCCGCAACCAAGGTACATGCCCTTGACCGGAATCGAACCTGGGACCCTTGAGTCCGCAGGCTGACGCTCTATCCACTGAGCCAAACCGGTTCGGCGAAGAGAAAATATATTTACAATACTTACTGAAAAAAAACCTGAGTATAAGTGGACCCACACAGTTCAAACCAATGTTGTTCAACTATATTCTTTTAGGTTGATTTTTTCCTGTTGATTTTAGTGGGGATTTAAAAATCATCTTTTGGGCACTTATCCTTTTACATTTATATACTTCTAGGCAATTTCTCTCAGTCTGAAACTTGTCTCCATTTTTTAAATGTCATTTTTGACAGAAATGTCTTATTTAAAATAATTTATCAATCCTTTCATTTAGGATTTGTGTATTTTACCCTTTCCTTATATAAATTTATAAAGATATTCTCTGAAATCTTTTAATGAAAGTTTTAACACCTTTTGATAGTGACTCATATCACTACTCAGGTGGTGAGTTTAGCAAAACGTTCTTGAGGGCCTGCCCTGTAGCAGGTGTTGTGCTTGGCAGGAGGGGTATATCAGTGTATAAGGCCGGAACTGTCTTTGAGGAGCTCACATTTTAATGAAAGCGACATCAGGCAGAAAGAAAATGGGTGAAAGTAGCAGATATATCAAACTGAAGGAAGTGTTCTGAGAGCTGGATCAGTTCAATATTGATCACACTGGTGTGGGAGGTGGCGACACAATTGGAAAATGGGGATGTAGGTCCATGAAGGCATTTTGACATAGAGCTCAGACTTTATCTTGTGGGTTAGTTGTTTTCAAACATTTTTAGCATCAGAATCCTAACTTCAAAGGAAATTAAAGTTAACAAATACAATAATTATATTAGCCATATTGTCATCTAATATGCCTTGATGATTTACTATGGTACTGTGCTGAGAACCAGGCATTATCCCATTCTTTTTTATAGCAATCTTATAGGATAGGTTTTAATATTATCTTCATTTTACCAACTGTGTCTCAGAGGGATTAATATATAAAACATGTTGGAGCAAAGTTTCTCTTACTAAATTGCTTCTGTGGAACAGAATGCTTTTGAAAATCATTACCCCAAAGCACGGGAAAATATTGAAGGGTTTGAGGGATGAAAGCAATTTAATCAGATTTATATTTTATGTCCATGATGCTAGAAACTGTCTGGAGGATAGATTTGAAATTAATAAGGACTGGACTAAAGAAACCAGTTATGAAACTCTTACATTAGTCCAAATGAGAAAAGATTAAAAAGCTAAACTCATAAGTTCAGATATATCATATGGGATAAATTGGAAATGAGAAAAGAATATGGCAGCCCTAGCTGGTTTGGCCCAGTGGATAGAGTTCTGCCCAAGGACTGAAGGGTCCTGGGTTCGATTCCAGTCAAGGGCACGTACTTCAGTTGCAGGCCCCTCCCTTGCGCCAGACCATGGTCAGGGCACGTGCAGGAGGCAACCAATCAATGTGTTTCTCTCATATCAATATTTCTCTCTGTCTTCCTCTCTCTTCCATTCGCTCTAAAACTAAATGGAAAAATGTCCTTGGGTGAGGATTTCTTTAAAAAAAGAAAAGAGTATGCCGAAACCGGTTTGGCTCAGTGGATGGAGCGTCGGCCTGCGGACTGAAGGGTCCCGGGTTCGATTCCGGTCAAGGGCGTGTGCCTGGGTTGCGGGCACATCCCCGGTGGGAGATGTGCAGGAGGCAGCTGATCGATGTTTCTCTCTCATCGATGTTTCTAGCTCTCTGTCTCTCTCCCTTCCTCTCTGTAAAAAATCAATAAAATATATTAAAAAAAAAAAAAAAGAAAAGAGTATAGCAAATAATAATGGGCCATGAAGAAATCTGCATGTGTCACATTGGTTAAGGGAAATACAGAAAGTATTTTACCTTGAGAAAACTAATGGGGTCTCTTAATTTAGTGGGTCCATGTAATTAAGGTTGAACAGATATTTAAAAAGATGATTCATAATAAAAGAGAAAATAAGAAATGATATACTATTTAACTTGAACTTGATAAGTATGCATGCCATATTTTCTAGAGTTGCCACTAAAAATATAATAAAGGAACCAGCTTATAAATTCCACACTGGTAAAGGGATAAAAGAAGATCCAAGATAAATAGAAATTATAAAGAAAGGGGGGAAAAAGAGGTAGAACAAATAAATATATAAGATACTATGTATATTTATATAGAAATAATCATAATAAGTGTAGGTTGACTAAATGGTCTGGTTAAAAGACAAAGATTGTCAGACTCGACTTTTAAAAAATTTCAACTATATGCTATTTACAAGAAGTAGAAGGTTAAAATAAAATATGGAAAAAGATATGCCAGGAAAATTTCAACAGCAAAGCTGGTGTGGTTATATTAACATTAGACAAATGCTCTTTAAAGAGGGAAAAAGTTATTAGAGCAATGGCAGTGTCTAAAATAGGAATTTAAATACAGACCTTGGAGATTTAGTTGAAAAGAAGGTAATAGTATGTTTCCAAACTATGTTCAATTAGTGTTAAACTGATTTGAAGAGTAAAGACAAAGTTTGGGAAAACAAATCCCATAAGTTGTATGGAATTTATAGTTTAACCAAATATTTTTCTTCAGAGATTTAAAAAATATTGGCTTTTTCATTCCATGTCATTCTAAGTCTGTGTTTGTTGGCAACACATATAAAATTCAGTGCATTTGGTAAACATTTACTCTTGTGTTTTTCAGGAATTCAAAATGTCCTCAGCCTCTTTTGTGCAGTCCTCACGGAAAATAAGGTTCTCTTCCATTCCTCAAGTTTCCAGAGACTCAATGATGCGTGCAGAGCCCTGGAGTCTTTAATGTTTCCTCTTAAATATAGGTGAGCTTTTTTACGTGTACTTTTATTATTCTCAAATTATGCATTAATTATTAACGATTAGTCAAAACGTCATGGCGCAATAGTTTGAACTATAAGGTTGTACTTTACAAAGTCATGATTCTGATTGAAATCTAGCCTAGAATTTGGAACTTTTGCAAGCCGTTCGTTACTGAGTGTTGATTAATTTAGTGAAAAATTAATTAATTTGAATAGTATTATCAGTAGCATTTATTTCTCTTTGAATATGGTTGGTGATAAAATTAAGTCAGTGCTGTGATTTTTTTTAATATTAAAGAATCATTAATTTTAGGGGTATATTGGTATTATCGTTCTATTAAAAAAAAGAACCCTTATCTTTTTTAGATCCCTACTAAAGTATTTGTATATAATGATAAAATATCTGGATTTGCTTCAAATAATACAGTAGGGAAGAGAACAAAAGTAGGTAGAAATATTGTGCATTAGTAATTGTCATATCCGGGTTGGATATATGAGGCTTTGTTTTATTTTCTTTCTGTTTTCTGAGGGGTATGTTAAAATTTTTCGATGATAAAAAGTAAAAAATAAAATAGTTTAAACAGTGATGCCTGATAGTGCTATAAGCAGAATATTTTATTCTAATATATTATTTTATTGATTTAATATTCATAACATCTAGGAAACTTAAGTTCATACAAACTAGAAAAAAAGTAGACTACAGATTTTATTTTAAAACTTTAAAAAAATTTACCTATGTGCTTTTCTTAACCCTTAGATAGCCTTACTTTTTGTACTTTACCACTCTTATTGACTGCAAAGTCAAGTATAGAAAAATGGAATTTGATTGTTTTATGTAGACAAATCACCAGTGTTGATGGGGAGGGCCCATCAGGGAGTCAGTATTACTCTCTGATGTTATATTTCCATGTAAGGAAAAATGCTTTGAAGCCAGATTAAACACCCAAAGAGACTGCTTGTCTAGGAGGGGTGAAGGATAAGGAAGCTGCCCTGGATTCCACTTATTTAGATCTTATTATAGCTGCTTGTATCTTTCACATGAAGATTTTTTTTAAGTCTGTCCTTTTGAAAATTAAATAGTAATAACCATGAAAATATTATTGATAATTTCAAAACATAGATAATCTTAAAAAAATTCATAGCATAAAGATGAAAGAAAAATGTTTATATTATGGAAAAACAAATATATCTCACATATATTTTCATTATTTCCAGTTACCCTTATATTCCCATCCTCCCAGCTCAGCTACTAGAAGTTCTAAGTTCACCAACACCATTCATTATTGGAGTACATTCCATCTTTAAAACTGATGTCCATGAACTTGTAAGTATTTAACTTTAAATTGCCAGTTGTTGAGGCCAGAGGTTTATCTTAATACCTTGAGTTTTATAACATTTCAACTTATTACTATTTTCAGCTCTATTGCATTCCCTATAGAAAAGATTGGCTGGAAGAAAGCATCATTAAAAAACCTAAACATACTAATTTTTCTATAGCAAATATGAGAGATTTACAAAATGAATTCATTAATATTTTCAAATGCCCTCTCCTGTGGCATATTAAGTTTATCTTCCTGTATTCTTCATCCTGTCTATAGGAAAGGAAGATAAAGTAATCTATATAGCATTCTATTTATACTTTTGTTATGAGTACTTTAATTTATTCATATTTTGAAATTAGGCCTGTATTAATGCTGAATGGTGGATAACTAAAAAGCAAAAATTATTTGTAAAAGAGTGAAGGATTTTAGTGGAATGCAGGTTCAGTATGAGCCCCACCAAATTATTCTATTTCTTGCCTTGGCCAGAATGGCTCAGTTGGTTGGAGCGTTATCCCATATACCAAAAGGTCAGGGCACGTAGGGGAGGCTGAAGATATATGTTTCTCGCATTGATGTGTTTTTTTTTCTCTCTTCCTTCCATTCCCTCTCTCTAAAATCAATAAAAAGTGTATCCTTGGGTGAGGAAAAAAAATTATTCTACTTCTCATGCCATGTGAATAGAAAGAAATACCAAAGAAGAAAAGTAATACTCCACATCAATGATTTTTAACCAGTGTGCTATAACGATTTTTAAAACATGCATTACCTGACTGCTACACGAAGGGATGATTCATGTCCCAGGCAGGACAGTGGGCTAGCCTAAGATTTCAATACACTGTTCATAATGGCATGCATTTAAAACTTACGAATTGTTTATTTCTGGAATTTTCCTTTTAATATTTTCAGACCATTTGACTGAAGGTAGCCTAGACCTCAGAAAGCACAACCACAGATAAGGGGGGACTACTGTAGTGTAGACAGAAGCTCAGAAGCCATGAACCCAGCGTTCTTTTACTATGGACAGTCAAGAGGCTCTTCCAGCCCTGGCCGGTGTGGCTCAGTGGTGGAGTGTCAGCCCGTGCACCAGATGGTCTCGGGTTCAATTCCTTATCAAGGGCACGTACCTGGATTGCCGGTCAATCCTAGGCCCCAGTGTGGGAGGCAACCAATTGATGTGTCTCTCTCACATCTATGATTCTCTCTCTTTCTCCCTCCCTCCCTTCCACTCTCTCTAGAAATCAATAGATAAAATATCCTTGGGTGAGGATTAACCAAAATAAAAAAAGGAAGCTCTTCCACACCTGGTTCTTCTCATTTTGAATTAGTGAAGATTAAATTAATTTGCTCAACAACAAATATATTGTATTAATTATATTAATTTTTATCTCTTTCAGTTAGATGTAATCATAGCAGATTTGGATGGAGGAACTATTAAAATTCCTGAATGTATTCACCTCTCTTCCCTCCCGGAACCACTTCTACATCAGACTCAAGCAGCTCTTTCTTTGGTATGCCATTTTTTAAATAGAATTTTTTTCTTGATTTAAATCTAAACTAAGATAATTATAATTAAATATAATGAGCAGTGCAATTACTTTTTAAAAAGGTCTTAAAACATGAATATAGTCTCATGGAGTATTTAGGAGTCTTTACTAAATATTATCTAAAGAATATACTTTGAATTCTAACTGAATATTTGTTGTACATTCATTCTTTCACTCAGCGTATTTACTTAGTACTGAATACTGTCGTAGGTATTGGAAACACACATGTGAAAACAAGACTAGACTCTGCCTTGAAGTCACTGATTCCCCTAACCCTCCATTAGAAGTCAGCACTTTTTCCTTCTCCTCCAACCTCCTAGTGACATCTCATTCCTCCATGATAGGTGTGCTACTTGCAAAACAGTGGGATGTTGTTTTGCCAATGTTTTCAAGTTACTACAGGAAGATGTTACTTATAGATAGATTAAATGTCCAGCATTCTGTGTAGTGAAGTTTTAAGAAATCTATGGCCTGGATGGTTCTCATTGAAATGAATTTAATTTTTTGTAGTTATTTTACCTTATTTGATTTGTAAAGCACAGTATTTTATTTTACTGACAACATTTTTAGATGCCCATTGGTGCATCATCAGAAAATTGAAACTTAGAAATTCTGCATTTTAAGCCATTACTAGAACTAAAGCCTTCATAATCCCCTCAATATTTCAGTTAATTAATTAATTTTTAATTATACTAAAAAACATAAAAATAAATGCTTGTTTAAAATTTTCAACTATATGGCCAAATAGCTCTGCGGTAGACTATTCCCTTCCCAGAGGTAACTACTATTTTATAGCTTAGTGTATATTCTTTCAGAACCTTGCATTTTCATTTATCTGTACATCAATGCATGTACATATATAGGCTTACATATGTGAATTTATCTAGAACTTGGGTTTTCATTAAATATTTTCTCTTGGAGATCATTTCGCAATAATATATGCAGAACTACCTCAGCTAAATACATTGTAGTTCATGGAAAAAATATATTGTAATTCATATTCTGACACTTTTTCATATGATGTTCCAAGTAGATTAAATAATAGGTTTTATTGACATTAAGATCTTCTGTATAACAAAACTTCTTTGCTTTAGATTCTACACCCAGATTTGGAAGTGGCAGATCATGCTTTCCCCCCTCCACGAACAGCTTTATCGCACTCAAAAATGCTGGTAAGAAGTTTAAGTTTTATGCTTTTAAAGAGAACTGTACTTTTATTTGTATGATTGTTAAAGAAGCTGAATTACATGGACAACCTAGTAAAAATGAGAGTTAGGTGGACAGCCTAGTAAACAGTGCACCAAATTAGAAATCAAGAGAATTGCTACTGACTCACCTCATGTACTGCTCAAAGAGGAGTCACAGGGTAGCACACTGACCAGTGGGGAGAAGGGCTAAAACTGTTGTCCTGAGGAAGCATAATAAGTAACAGACAAAAAATCAGAACCGAGGCTATAGCCTGGAAAATTGTGTCAAGCAGCAAATTAAAAAGGTCAGGCAAGGATAAAAAAAAGTGGGGAGAGGGAAACTTACAAAAAATTGAAACAGTATTGTTGATAATAGGAGAGAATCAAGTTTGAGAAGTGAGTAGATGAAAATAGTTCCAACTAGAAGCCATAAAAGGGTGAGTAGTAACAGAGATCCCTTTTTAATTTTGCTCAGTGCAACTCTTAGAGATGAGCTTTGTGGCCAATCAACGAGCTTCATAGAGCTAGACACCTTTGACAAGTTCCTTAAGCATTCTTGACTATTTCCTCATTAATTAAATAAGGGTTGACTAAATAAATGTGTAAGTTTCCTCCCAATTCTAAAACTATGATTTATATAAAAGCCTGAATTATTAAAACAGAGTTGAAGTCAGACCTTATTAATATGAGAATACATTTTTATAAGTTGGATAAATTTTGGAAGAATTTTTATAAGCTTTAAAAAGTCTTTTTGATTTTTTTCTTTGTATTTGTGATATTCTTTTGGTGGCTATAAAAAGCAAATGACTTGGGAAATATGCCCTTCTTTAGCATGGTGAAAGGGGAGACTGTGACTTGTGTTTTTTCTGATAGGAAAATTGAATGTACTAGAAGCAAGTTTTGTTTGGTTCAGTTTTAAAAAGAACTATTGAACAGCCTATGCTGCCAACAGTGGAACAGACTAGATGCCAATCACTCAGGATTGCCTCAAATGAGACTGACGTGTAGAAAGCACAGACATACAGATTTATTTAATAATCCCTCAACTTCTTTACAACTTTTGATTTTGTGATAATTCATTTTATTTTTTAAGAAACTCAATTACCTAACATGTTTCTTCTTATATTTTCAGGATAAAGAAGTACGTGCAGTTTTTCTTAGATTATTTGCACAACTTTTCCAAGGATATAGATCATGCCTACAGCTTATAAGAATTCATGCAGAACCAGTGATACATTTTCACAAGGTAAGGTACAGAACTATATGGAATCTGTCCAAAATGTAGACTCCAATTAGATAAAACAACTTGGTTGTCCTTTTCTGGCCATGGATTTTCCCCTTAATTTATCAAATGGGGTTATTTAAAATATCTATGTGGTTAGATGATGATTTTTTTCCTTTTTATTGAATTTATTGGGGTGATAATTCTTTGACGAGGTATAGTTTTTATCAAATGAATGCATTATTTACAGACAAAATTGGGCTAGTACAAAATAGAATCTATTCAGGTGCACAATTCTACAACACGTCATCTGTTCACTGTATTGATAATTTTTAATAATACTATGGAACTAATATGTTTTCATTCAGAGTGTAATGTTAACTTTAAATTGGTTTTCTCTTAAAATTGAGTGTTAATTTTTGATTTCTCCTCCTGCTTTACAGACAGATTCATTTTTATTCTTTTCAATACCTGTAGTATCTCAGGTATCAAAAACCTTTTTAAGAGAACTATAATTTATAATAACACATTTTTGCATGAAGACACTTATTCAAGCTTTATCTTTCTACTAGAGCCCCGGTACACGGATTCGTGGGTCCCTTAGCCTGGCCTGCGTCCTCTCGCAATCCAGGACCCCTGTGGGGATGTCAGAGAGCCAGTTTCAGCCCGATCCCCACAGGCCAGGCTGAGGAACCCCACCAATGCACAAATCCATGCACCAGGCCGGTTTCGGCCTGATCCCCACAGGCCAGGCTGAGGAACCCCACTGGTGCACGAATCTGTGCACTGGGCCTCTAGTATGCATATAAGATCTTTGGTTAATCTCTTCCCACCCTCCCCCCAGCAGCATCCTAACCCACAGCAAATTCTGCGAGGAATCAGGCTCCCTCCTCTCTGGGTCCGGGGTATGGGTGAAGCAGATTCGGGGCCAACAATGCCCCAGCAGCAACCTAACCCATGGCCAAATCCGCGAGGAATCGGGCTCCCTCCTCTACTGGTCAGATCGTCTGCCCCCTCATGGTCATTGCATGTCATAGCTACCGAGCTACCGGTCGAATGGTCAACAATAACTTAGGCTTTTATATATATAGATAGATTATATTTTATTTTCACCATCCATTCATTATTGAGTGATAAATTATTCATTTCACATTTTCTTTCTTTACAGACAGCTTTTTTGGGGCAGCGTGGTTTGGTTGAAAATGATTTCCTCACTAAAGTTCTCAATGGAATGGCGTTTGCAGGTTTTGTTTCAGAAAGAGGCCCTCCCTATAGATCCTGTGATCTCTTTGATGAGGTACAGTTTTTATCAAATGAATACATTATTTATAGACAAAATTAAGCTGGTACAAAGTAGAGAAGTAGTATTTTAAACTTTTAATCAAAATTATCACTATGTTATACATTAAATATCAAATAATCCAAATATTATTACTATTATGCTTATCAGATCTTGGTATTTAATATGTGGATTAGAACAATTAGAAAAAATACAACTATGGGATATCTCAGACTTACATAAAATCTTGAACAACTTAATTTTAAATTGTTGATTAAAATCTTTTTGAAAAAATTGACAGTGATTGTGTAAGTAGAACATTTATTTTTTAAGGCAATAACACAATTCCTTTATTGGTTTCATAGAGAAAAAGTCAAAGTTTTATGAGTAGATATGTGACTTTAAGCAGTTATATATTGTCCATCAGTGTCCTAGAGACATAATTTAGCTTAATAGCATTCTTACTGATATCCGTGATAGCTCCCTTGGGAGATATTAAATATATGAAAGACAGATTTAAGTCTTTATCAAGGAATTGGCCATAGAAAAGGAAAGTTAGAACAGATGCTATTTTGTGTTCATTGTGATTTCTCTTATTTTAATGCATCTTTCCATTTACCATTTAACTATTTTCATAGAAGCCCATTCTCGTGGATAGAATGAGGGAAGTTACTCCCATTCCAGTTTCTGAAAGAGCACTGTATCTGAACCAATAAATGTAAAGTTCCTTGAAGTCTGTAAAAGAAAACACTCCTAGCACCCAAGATCGTGGAGAATAGTAATAGTGGTCACATTTTGGAGTTGCTGGTTTTATTTTATGTAGAGAAGGTAGGATTCATGGTCTTAAAGATCCTTGGTTCAGAGAAGAATCTTTTGTTTTTATTACATAGAGATAATTAAGTAGTCACAGGTGAAATTGAAAAAAGAGGCACATGTTTTAATTCTGAGTATGGAGAATTGCACCAAATGCTTTAATTAATAGTAAAAAAAAAATCATATGAGGATTTAGGAGCAATTGCCCTGAGGTGGACAATTATTTCTTACAGTTATTGACCACTAATTCTCTAATACCAACATTAAATATGATTGATCATTGGTTATCTAATATTAACATATATCAGCCTTTAGATCAGTGGTTCTCAACCTTCCTAATGCCATGACCCTTTAATACAGTTCCTCATGTTGTGGTAACCCCCAACCATAAAATTATTTTCGTTGCTACTTCATAACTGTAATTTTGCTACTGTTATGAATCGTAATGTAAATATCTGATATGCTATATGTGTTTTCCGATGGTCGCGACCCACAGGTTGGGAACTGCTGCTTTAGATCCTAAGTAATTGAGACATAATGTTTTTGGGGTTAAATTGGATGCTCTTCATACTCTTTTCTAGCTCTTCCATTTTATTAGTCTCTGAAGCATTTTAAATAATAATATTTGTTTATATACCCCCTTTCTTTTCTATCCAAATTCTCCCCTCTGGCAGTTTCATCACAACTAATAATTCATATTAATTACTTTTTAAAAACTTGCTTGCTACAGCCTCTATTTTTATACGTCTTTTGCTTGCCTGGAGTGCCCTCCCTCTACCTTTCAGTCTGACCATGACCGTCCATTCTTCATACTTTGCTCTTATCTCACCACCTCCCCAAAGTACATTGGAAGTCTACTAGTCTGCATTGAGCTTTATTTTGTATCTCTAACTTCATCTGGCAGCTTATCTTTTATTATGTGCTTTTATATCCTTTAGGTTAGAAACATTAGATTAGAAACAATGATAAGTCAAGGACCTTGTCCAAGATTCCTATTGCGTCTCTTAATGTTCATCTTGTTCTAGGTTCTGCCAGCAGTGATGATTTTTGGCATCTTGTTGATGTTACTTGAAAAATAGTTCATATGTGTATACTTGTCAAGTGCTTAAAAGCAATGAGACATCAGTCCTAAGTAATTTCTTGCCTAGCGCCTTTAGCCACTTAGTTGGTTTGCATTAGAATGTGTTTTTGTAGGAAAGTGTTGTGTGCTTCTAGGAAAGGGATCCTTGTTCTCATTTAGCCTGGGCAGCCTACCACATGACAGGATTATGAAGCTTTGAGAAGCAGCTTATCCCCACACTCCATCAAATAGGCCTGTTAGAAAGAAAAGTGTTTGCCATGGTTTGACAGTCTTTCTGAATCCTGGCCTAGAATAGGTGAAGTCATGGCTTTATATGTCTGTCTATTCCAGTAAATCTATTAGTTCCTAGAAGAAAATATCTTATACCCTTTTTAAAAAATTCATCCATCTACCCCAGCGGTGGGCAAACTTTTTGACTCGAGGGCCACAATGGGTTCTTAAACTGGACCGGAGGGCCGGAACAAAAGCATGGATGGAGTGTTTGTGTGAACTAATATAAATTCAAAGTAAACATCATTACATAAAAGGGTACGGTCTTTTTTTTTTTTTTTTTTTTAAGTTTTATTCATTTCAAACGGGCCGAATCCGGCCCGCGGGCCGTAGTTTGCCCACGGCTGATCTACCCTCTCCTCCTCACACATTTTTTTCCTGTCAGTACTCTTCCCCTCTACTCCAAATATACACACTCTCCCAGTTCTCCCAGCTATTTCTTTAGTAGGGACATGGATTAGAGTTTATATAATTTAAGAACTGGAAGGAGCCTAAAGATCCTCTTGTTCTTACATCTTACATTAGAGATGAAGAAACTGGAGCTTAGGAGTTTTAGTGACTTTTTCTAAATTTCACTGTCAGCAGAGCTGGAACCAGCATCTGAGTGACCTGACATTTGGTTCGTGTTTTGTGAGTTAGGGACATGTTTGGTGACTTTCTGAACAGCCACACTTCTCAAAGTGAGAAATATCTAAGTGAGGCCTGGAGAATGAAAGGGTCTCTGAGTTCCAGAAATGACTTTTCCAAGAGGAAATAGGGCCCTAAATCATCAGGGAGAGACCACTGGACATCCAATGACTGGATAGACTCCATGCATCTAGAATAGAGGTGAAGCTCAGCAAAAATCTAAAATATTATTTTAGTAATAGTATATATTTTGGATGCTTCTTGGTTTGCTAGTTGTATGAAATTATCACACAATTTTCTAATTCAGCATATCTTAGAATTGATGTTTTGCCATTTCATTCTTTTTTTAAGCTGGTAGCTTTTGAAGTAGAGCGAATTAAAGTTGAAGAAAATAACCCACTGAAGATGATAAAGCATGTCAGAGAACTTGCTGAGCAACTGTTCAAAAATGTAAGTAAGTATATTTATTTAGACAGTCATTAATTTTAAAAGTGCTAATTAAGTATTTTGTTTGAGAAACTGAAAAGCTTCATCTTTCCAGTGATACTATTCTTGTTCTAACTTCAGACCTTTGGGACGATAAGTTAATAAGATATTACGGTTGCTACTGTGCATCAAAATAGATCTTTTTTTAAAAATGATTTTCCTGTCAATTATTGCATTATAAAAACTTCTTAGTTACAATTTTCCATTTGTCATTTGCCCTCATTGTGATTTTCATTTAGGTTTCTATCTTCATAAGAGTAAATTTGGGCAATTTAAGACATAAATAATATACCCACTGGAGACCAAAACTACCTCAGACACAACTGCCCCATGTCCTCTGCTTTAGCTTAATAGTGAGGGTCCACTGGATCAGGAAAATGATTTGAGTTGAATTGTTTTGAACAGACAGGGCGTGAAATGCTAAAAGACAGCAGATTGTCCAGTCACCAACTATAAAAACTCAAGGGTGAAAATATTCTCCATATAACAGAAGTGCAATAAGTGTAAAAGATTGATATTTGACATTGGTAACGTGTGAAATAATAATTTGGATACCAAGAAAGAAGATAACCTAACATGACAGGTGGTTATGTGCATGTGGAAAAATGGCTAATTATTACAACTCCTTCCTCTGCTTATAAAGCTTTTACAGAATCAAATCCTTTTACTAAAAAAAAGGAAAGTAAGGGGAAAGTTGAGGGAAGTATTTTTCCATCTTTCTTTTTTTTCCCAGAGAGGAAGGGAGAGGGAGAGAGATAGAAACATCAATGATGAGAGAGAATCGTTGATCAGCTGCCTCCTGCACACCCCACACTGGGGATCAAGCCCCCAACTCGGGACCCTTCAGTCCACAGGCCGACACTCTATCCACTGAGCCAAACTAGCTAAGGTGGAAATATTTTTCAGGAGAATAGGTAAGAAGGACGTGGGACCCATATCCTGGTATTGTTTAACTTAATTATTTGCATAGGTTCACCTTTTTGGATGTTGGATCATTATTAGTCACATCCCTTCAAAATCTGAGAACCAAATTGTGTTTCTTTATTCAATTATTTATAAATTTTATTTCTGAAGTTACTTTAAAATGTATCCTTTGGGTGGATACCCTACATTCCACATATAACTGTCCAATACTGTAATAAATCTATTTCTTGATTAGTATACTAGAACTTGGGGAAAATTCTGTCAGAAGGAAAACTTGTGTTCTGTGCTGGTCTTTGCCATTTATGATGGCTGTGTACAACTAATGTATAGCATGAACACATGAGACAGTTCTATTGGCTTATTGTAATAATAAATAGTGTTTAAAGCAACATGCCAAGAATGGGATTAAGCACATAGTATATCATCTCTAACCCTCATATCAGTTATGTAAGATATAGGTGTCATTACCCCCATTTACTGGGAATAATTGGCTCAGGATTGTAAATGGCTATTAAGTAATTGAATCCAGATTTTAAATTCAGGAATTATTATCTATCCAATTCCTAAGTTGATGTTCGTTCACTCCATTAGGCTGGCTCATCTTCAACTGGAAAAAATGTGGTATTTCCAATGGCTGATTTTATAGTTTGTTCTTTATAAAGCACTTTAACGTACTTTCTCATACGATCTTGGAAGTTACCCTGTATCCTGTGAGATAAATAGTGATATTGATGTTGATAAGTGAGGAAACTGAATATTAGAAAGCTTTTTTCCTTGCCCACTTGGAGTGATTTATTGATATATTTCAAAAAGTAAAAAAACATTAACTGGGAGTCAGTGTTTAATACTCTGGGACTGATTCCTTTAATACTGAATGTTTATTTCTTAGATCGTTGCAAACCTATTCCAGAACTGCAACATTTTATAGCCAGTAAGTGACCAGAGCTGGGGGTCTGACACACGTTTGTCCTGTTACAAGACTGAGTACACAATGCACGTTAGGGAATATACCAAGCCACATTAGTGCAGAAATGAAATAAATTTTTTCTTGCCATTCTAGACCTTAAATTTTGTGATACATAGCTAACACTAAGCCAACACAAAAAAGAAAACTGCAGTAAAAGATCTACTACTTATATATTCTTAAAGGTGAATGCAAAGCATGAACAACCCCTGTCCTTTAACACTGTTAAAGAGGTCATCACCAGGGACTGTGTGGAATCGCCCTTCAAATGAACTCTACATTTCTTGAGCACTTATTGGGCTTCTTTCCTCCCACAATCCAATTCTATTTCATTTCATTTCATTAATTCCATTCATTCAGTATGTATTTATTCAGCACCTACTATTGCCAGCATTTTCTAGGTACATGATTCCCCTAATATCCTTGAGAGGAGGATACATGATGAGTGAGAATTTGAGAATATCCCAATAGATTGTCATCAGACTTTCTATAACTCTTTCTAGTTTTAAGAATTTAAAATCCTTGATGATCCCAACATTCCTGAAGTAAATACTTGACAAAGTTAGAAAGCAGAGCACGATAGTCATGCAGGAAGTTGAGGGGAGGGAGGAAGGATGGTTTTAATGCAAGGGAAATCATCCAGATGTTTCCATTTTTAACTAGTCAGTGTTCTTTTTTAAATCACATTTCTAGAATTCCCTCTGGTAAGCAAGAGCCAGTCATATAATTTGACTGTTTTCTTATTATTGGGTTATAATCGGGACCTGGTGGTTCCATTCTGATGTTTGTAAATACTTTATTGCACTGAGGTTTGATATGTGTATCTAGCGTCTCTCCTTTACTTCCCTTTGAAATACCTCAAAAATGGACCTTAATTTTTCAGTTTCTTCTTGCCACTCCTTTATATTGCTTCTTAGTGAGTAGGAATGAATTGTAGGAATGTGAGCAAATGTGAGTAGGGTGAGTTGTAACTGGGTTTAGCTGCTATTTGACTTTCTGGAGCTCCCTAAATAATTAAAAAATGTATTTGGTGACTGGTGGAGGGGGGGGGAATGGGAAAGTGGAATGAAGGGGAAGAAAAGGAATAACTCCATTACAGACAAATTGGGTAAGCATTAATAAGGTTTATACCATGAAGATTACTGGCTATACATTTTTACAGCTTTTCTTTCCTTGCCCAGTTGACAATACTGGGTCCACCCACCTTGGCTTTCAGAATCGTCAATGTCTGAATGACAGCACATCTAGTTACTTACCGCTCTATCCCTATGATTCTTGATATACACTCATAAAGGACCACTAACTGCACACAAAATGAGAATTTTAAAATAGGCCAGGACAAGAACTTTATAAAACCTCCATTTCACGGCATCGAGTAATTAGTTGAATAGTGTTTTACTGTTTTATATAGTGCAGTTTTTTTTAACTTGTTTTGCATCTGCAGTAGTACATAAATATTAGCTAGATGGTATAATTTGTCTGACAGTTTTCTTAAAAGTAAAGGGGTAAATGAGAGCACTTGGACTTCCTTATAAAATAATAGGAGATTTTTATTTGTCCTTTACCAGTATTTCATTGCCCAAAATGGAAACAAATAGGTTTTTAAATCCTAACAGGAGAACAAATCCCAACTATAGGAATAGCCATTGTAAATCATGTAAGATCTACACCCTTCATATTTCTGCAGAAAGTTAATTTTCACTAGCAGGCAAATTTAGTCTACATGGATGCTATCTGTACTCTCTGCTAATTGTGCATAAAGGGATTTTTTTGTTGTTGCTATAGGAATGAAGTAAAACCTTGTGATCATCTTATTCTTAAAGAATCAAAACATAAACAACTTGTTTAGATTATTATGAGAAAATGAGGGTCCCAACCCAAAGCATAAAAATCATACTCTTTCCCCCATCCTGTCTGGTTTGTTTGTGCATTTTTAAGTCAGCTTTACAATGATAAATTCTCATCATAGTAAAATTTGACCTTTTTAAATGTACTGTTCTATGGGTTTTGACAAATGAGTGAAGTATACAACCACCACCACCACCACAGTGAGAACATAGACTATTTATTTTACTCCCAAAATTTCCCTAATGTGCCCTTATAGTCATGTTCTCCCACCACCCCAAACTCTTGGCAACTGATATGTTTTCTCTCTGTGTACTTTTTCCTCTTCCATAATGTCATTATGTAGTTTTTTGAGTTTGATTTCTTTCCCTTAGCATAATGCATTTTAGATTCACCCATGTCACTACTTAAATCTGTTGTTAATTCCTTTTTATT
>NW_005871109.1:4086327-4089452 GCF_000147115.1 Myotis lucifugus
TACCTGGGTTGCAGATCAATCCCCCTCCTCCCTCAGTGGAGTATGTGGGAGGCAACCAATCAATGTGTCTCTCACATCAAAATTTCTTTCCTTCTCTCTCTCTCTCTCTCTCTCTCTCTCTCTCTCTCTTCCCCTCCCCCTCTCCTTTCCTCTCTTTGAGAATTAATGGAAAAAACATCCTCAGATGAGGATTAACAGCAACAACAAAAATAGTACTTGTATTAGAATATGAAGCTTCCAGCTATAATCATGAATTAGAACAGTGCTTCTCAACAAGGATAATCCCTTCACCCAGGAATTTGGCATTTTTGGTTGTCACAACTGGAGAGGGTGTACTACTGGCTCTGATAGGTAGAGATCAGGGATGCTTCTAAACATCTTACAATATACAAGACACTCACCCTCCAAAAAATTATTCAGCCCAAAATGTCAATAGTGCCAAGGTTGAGAAACCCTGTATTAGGCAACCAGCACATTAGATATTCAAGTCATACACCAAATTTATTTGTATTAAGGATGAGACATTAATTCAATTAGATGATCATTGAAAGGCCTATGACAGGGGTGGGCAATCTTTTTGTGAGTGCGTGCCAAAACCAGCAAAATCTCTGACTCAAAATTCTTCTGCATGCCAACCCTAATTTTTTGAGAACATGTTACGCCTACTTGATATCTCTTAAGGTGTATGTATGTGAAGAACCTTGAAGAAATAATAAAATTCATTCGAGCGACAAAAACATAGTATATGATGATCAAAAATACATTTATTTTTTAATGTATACATGTACACTGATAGTCCGACAGAAAACTTTATGACTCCGTTTGATATTATCAGTGGGACTTTTGCTGCTGCATCACTGATGACAGAGATTTTACATCACGTTTATATTTCGTGACCTTCAGAGATATGCACGAGCTACTACTTTCATCCGTCAGGCTACTCCTATTACGAGACTTAACAAAATTCATCACTGAGAACAAAGATTCACAAGTGTATGTGGATGAAACCAAAACACTGGTTGGATCTAGGAAGGCAGGGAGAGTTAAGGCAGAGGCATAGAAATTGCTCTTCCCCTCTCGTCAATCCATGTCTATGGTCTTTAAGATAACTTGTTATGTAAAATTATTTATTTATCTAAGATGCACCAACACTGAATTTATATGAAAAATAAAAAAGTCGATATTAAGAAAAAATTGTAAATGGAAGATTATAAGAGAGGTTTCGCATGCCAGCAAAAGTTACTGGCATGCCATGTTTGGCACCCATGCCAGGGGTTGCCCACCCCTGGCCTATGAACATGAGAAATTTAGAATGTTTCATTCCATCAATACTGTGTTCACAGCCAGGCAACTCTAAAATGTTTAGTTACATTTTGTCAGTGTTAACTTAGTCCAGTGATAGTGTTGGTTTCAGTGGTATTTAAAAGGATTTGTGTAACTTGCTACCCTACATAGCTCTAGGTACAACTGGTGCATATAAAATAATTACTAAATGACTAAATTAATATGGAAAACTTGGTAAATTCTAACAAGGTTACATTGATTTGTCATTCACTGCTGAGACCAATGTGTAGGAGGAAATTTTCCCCCCAATGCAGTAGTTGCCTACTTTGAATTTCCAGTAGGGGTTGGGGTTTTTTGTTTTGTTTTGCTTTGCTGTGCTTTTATTTGAAGTTGTTCTCAGCCTCGTTTTCTTTAGGCCCTAGGCATATTCTCATTTAGCTTGACAAGAAAAGAGAAAAATCCATGTTTCCATACCAGATGGTATGTATGTCATTTTTCAAGTCTGAGAAAATCGTACTTCCCATTAGTATCATATGCCCTTACAGCAGGATTATGGAAACATTTCTTGAAAATCATTATCCAACTTTAAAATTCCCTCTAAGCGATAGTGCATTTTGCCAGCTTTCTTGGGCAGTTCATCATGGACGCTTTGGACAAAATTGTTACCATGTTCACTATAAATGCTCAGTTGTGTAACTCCTTGATTATTACTTTGCATTTGCATTTCCCTGCAATTAAAACTGACAATTTGGCTGCTTTTTTGTTCTATTGGAAAATAATGAATTTCATTGTTTCAACACAAAATTGGGCTGCAGTTTTTAATGAGCTCAGTAATCTTCAAGGGACTTGCCCACATGCATTTGGAGTTTTGAGTAAGAGCAGATGTTTCTAATATGTAGCGTTCAATGACCCTTAAACTTCCCATCATTTCTGCTGTCTTCTCAGAAGTCCTAATGTGACAAAGCCGGGTATAAGGTGGTGAATATAGTCCTTTACTGACCATTAGGGGGCAGCAATGCACAGACTCAGCAGCCAGAGAACCAAAACATGCTAGATTTGGGGGCATGAGCCTTTTTTTAATCTTTTAAGCACAATTGAATATATTATAATTCAGTAACTTTAACCCATTGCCTGAATTTTTATGTAGATGTAGACTGTCTATTCAATTACTGGATAGCCTCATCTTTGAACTTTGCTTTGAAACATGCTTGTTATTCTGAATTGTGTATGGATTTGTTTTATATTTCAAATTGCTTATGAGAAAAAAACACTATTAATGACTAAAAGCAATAGCTTTTCTTTAATTAGTGATTTCTATTGAAACTGTTTTTTAGTACTATTTTTATTGCTGCTAGAATACAAGTAGCTGGTGATATGTGAATTTTGGGAAAAAGATTTTAGAGGCCTGGTGTCATGCCAGAGAATATGCAGTGAATAAATATTTATTCAAATGAATGTGTCCTAGACTTTTGGAAAACAGCTTTCAGAATTATTCTGGGGAAGTGTGTATGTGTGTGTGTGTGTGTGCGCATGCACGTGTTCGTTCTAAAAGCTTTTCTTTGACAACTCATTCTATCCTCACAAGAACCTTATGAAGTAGGTACCATATTATTATCTTCATTACAGATGAGGGAACTAAAATAAACTGCACCGAGTCACAGTGCTAAACTGGGATTTGACCCAGGTGGTCCAACATCAGAGATGAATTAAAAGTACTTCTTATACTCCCTCTCTCATTGAATTGTCCAGCCTTTCCCTCTGAATTATAGTGCCTCCTATCTCTATCATGTTTTCACACATAGTCCTATTTCTGGGCTCTCTATTCCATTAGTTTTTTTTAA
>NW_005871109.1:4089666-4093238 GCF_000147115.1 Myotis lucifugus
TAGTGAAGACTATATTTTAAATGATTCTGATTTAAACCTTAAAATGCATGTGAATTACCTCCCCATCCTGAAAAAAATATCTTCCCAAGGGATTTTAGAAAATTTATATGTATTGCCGAAACCGGTTTGGCTCAGTGGATAGAGCGTCGGGCTGCGGACTGAAGGGTCCCAGGTTCGATTCCGGTCAAGGGCATGTGCCTGGGTTGCGGGCACATCCCCAGTGGGAGATGTGCAGGAGGCAGCTGGTCGATGTTTCTCTCTCATCGATGTTTCTAACTCTCTATCTCTCTCCCTTCCTCTTTGTAAAAAATCAATAAAATATATTTTTAAAAAAAAGAAAATTTATATGTATAACTTTTGAAAACACACCTTAGACTTGTGCCTAAAGAACAGAGAAAAACAAATATGCTATTTGAAAAGGGCCATTTTATAAACTATAGTCCAGTGATGTTGGTGTTAATCCAGGAATAACTTTAGAACAGGAATATGTCACCATATAGTTTGGAAAGTGGTGATCATGAAGTCTTGGCGTAGGAATTTACGTATTTATTCTTCCCTGTCCTTGCTAATGACATAAGGGGAGGAATACAAAGTGTGTATGAGGGCTGCTCTGGCCAGAACAAGTTTTCTATCTAATTTCAACTTCTCAGGAACCTTTTAAAAGAAGCATGAGTGTGTACCTGAGGCAGAGTTACTTATCCAGTATTACATAGAGAGCAGAGCAAAAAAGGGGACCGAGGCTTTGTGACACTTTAAAGGAATATTATCTCCATTGTATTGCTGAGATGTGCTTCCTACATCATCTGCTGTGGCCCAACCTTTCTTTTTTCTGGGTCTGGGCCAAATAACCAAAAAGAATCGTGGGGAGCAACTCTAATACACGATGACAGTGGCCATTTTAACTGTCAGAAAATGCATAGGGTAGTGATGAGCTTAATCTACAACATGAATAATATAGGTTCTTTTGGGGGAGGAGGAATTTTCTGGTTACAAAGGATAATAAATGCTAGAATTCGTCTCAAAATGGTTGTAAAGCAGCCTTCCCTAGAGAACTTGATAAAGAGGTGGATTTCACTCTGCCTATAGTATTTGAAATATAATCCTACTTAACTAGGTGACTGGATCAAAATCCATGACACATTTAATTTAATTATGACAATCCTAATATGTGCTCAACATTGTATCCCGTTTGTTAGGATACAGTAGGAGGTAGCTTAGGGTGCCTGCTACATGCCAGGCAATCTCTAGATGGAGAGGATAAAAAAAGTATTTTTAATTGACTGAAAAGTCTGCCCTTGTGGAGCTTCATGTTACTGAGAGAAGGATAGACAGTCAAGTTAAATAAGATTTAGAGTATGTGAGAAGGTTGATAGGTGCTAAGGAGGAAAATATAATAAGGGGCTAGGGTGTGTGTTGGGGAGATAAAGTTACATAGGGTGGCCAAGAAAGGTGGCATTTGAGGAAAGAAATGGAGAAAGGGAGAGAGGGTTCAGTAAATCGGTGGGGGAACAGGCATTCCGAAGAGGTGGGAGTTAAATGCAAAGGCCTTGGGTCAGGAGAAAGAAGGCCTGAATGTCAAGCAGAATGAAGGAAGAGACAGTAGTAGGACATGGTCGCATAGAAAAGTCATATCTTGTGGGGCCTTGTAAATTATTGTGGAAACTTTGGGTTTTACTCTGAGTGAGATAAAGAGCTGTTTGATCGAACAGAGTGGTTGGTGGTGATTTAACTTTGGTTCATTCTGTCTGTGGTGTTAAGAATGGAGCAGCCGAGGGAGCAATGGTGGGAGCAGGGAGGCCCGTGAGGAGACGTGGTTCTGTAGTAGAGGAGAGATGTTGTCTTGACCCAAGGTGTTGGAAAGTGGTCAGATTTAGACATGCTTTAAAGGCAGCGTCCAGAGGTTTGCAGAGGAATGGATAATTGGGTGTTACAGAAAGGCATTAAGGTGACTCAGCTTTTCACCTGAGTAATTGGAAAAATAAACATGCCATATACGGAAGAGGTGAGACTGCAGAAAACAGATTTGGAAAGGTGGAGATTAAGTGCTCCATTTTGGACATATAAAATGATATTTAAATCCAGATGGAAATACTTATATTGAATATTTGGGCATGGAGTTCAAGAGAAAGCTCAGGTGGAGATAAAAATTTGTGAGTTCTTGGTGTTTTTGTGGCTTAAAGATATGAAGCTGGAAATTATCACCAAGGAAGTAAGTATAAATAGAAGAGAAGCCCAAGGTCTGAGCCCTGGGATATTCACATAGTTAAGAGATTAGGGAGATAAAAAATAAAGACATAGCAAGAAGACCTAGAAATCAAGTGAAAACGTGTTCATGAAAGGGGAAGGAGGGGGGTCAGCTGTTTCTGATGCTGCTGAAGTAAGGCTCTGGGGCTCTGTTTTATGGCATGTATCTGAGTGTACAGGTACTCACTCATCTGACTGCAGCTTGTTCCCTCTCAGCTCCCACTCCCTTCCTGACAGTCTGCCGTTATTTTAACTTCTGCATAATCTTACCTGTGTTTGATATTGCAGGAGAACCCAAACCCTCATATGGCGTTTCAGAAAGTTCCACGCCCCACAGAAGGATCTCACTTGCGAGTTCATATTCTTCCTTTCCCAAAGATTAATGAAACCCGGGTACAGGAATTGATACAGGAGAATCTTGCTAAGAACCAGAATGCACCTCCTGCTTCACGAGTGGACAAGAAGTGTGTTGTGCCAGCAGGTCCACCTGTTGGTATGTATTTCTCTGTGTGTTTAAAAGTAACTTCTTATCAAGACAGAAGACACAAAAACTCAAGTAACCGGAATCAGAGCATTCCCAACACCCAGAAGTACTGTTCCATTTACTGCCTCTCACAAAGGGTAGCCATTCATCTAACTGCCACTACTATAGAATCCTTTTTTAAAACAGCTGTATCGAGATATAATTCACATACATAAAACTCACCCATTTAACGTGTACAGTTTAGTGGCTTTTAGTATATACACAGAGTCATACAACCATTTTCTCTAACTTCAGAACATTTTCATTATCTCAAATAGATGTACCCATGCCCATTAGCAGGGTATAATTTTCCCCTTAAAGTCACTCCTTCCCTAGCTTTAGGCAATAATCTACTTCCTGTCTTTATAGATTTGCCTATTCTGGACATTTTATATAAATGGAGTTATATAACATGTGATCTTTTTTGTGACTGGCTTCTTTCATTTATCATAGTATTTTCAGTTTATCCACATCACATGTGTCAGTGCTTCATTGTTTTTATGGCTGAATATTATTCCATTCTATGGCTATACAGATGCTCCTGGACTTAGAAATGGGATTACATCCTGAAAAATCCATCTTAAGTTAAAAATATCATAAGCTAAAAATGCCTTTAAGCCCTGGCCAGTGTGGCTCAGTTGGTTGGGTGTTATTCCATACACTGAAAGGTTGCCAGTTCAATTCCTAGTCAGGGCACATGCCTGGTTGTGGACTTGATCCCTGGGACGTGATGTTCAAGAGGGCAGCCTGTTGATGTTTCACTCTCACATTGACATTTCTCTCTCTCCTCTCCCTCTCCCTCTCC
>NW_005871109.1:4093417-4244807 GCF_000147115.1 Myotis lucifugus
TTCAGAATTTGAAGTACAGTTTCTACTGAATGCTCACTGCTTTTTCACCATCATCAAGTTGAAAACCATAACTTGAACCATTGTCCTAAGTTGAGGACCATCTGTATGTCACATTTTGTTATTCGTTCATCAGTTGATGGATATTTGATTGTTTCTCCTTTTGCTACTATTAGTAATGCTGCTGTGAGCATTCATGTGTAAGTTTTTGTGTGGACATATCTCTTCAGTTCTCTTAGGTATATACCTAGGTGTGGAATTGTTTCATATAAGTCTGTGTTCAACGTTTTGAAGAACTGCCAGATTGTTTTCCAAAGCAGCTGTCCCATTTAACATTCCCACCAGCAATGTATGGGTGTTCCAGTTTCTCCACATTCGCTAATGATGCAGAGCATCTTTTCATTTGCTTATTGGCCATTATTATATCTTCTCTGGAGAAATGTCTGTTCAGATCCTTGGCCCATTTTTTAATTGGGCTATTTGTCTTTTTATTACTGAGTTAAGTGTTCTCTCTATATTCTTTATACAAGTCCTTTATCAGATACATGATTTGCAAATATTCTTTCCCATTCTGAGAATCTAATTTTGGGGGGCATGTGGTTTTTCTTTGGTAATATCATAGAAATATCAACTCTTTTTTTCATTAGTAATTCTCTTACAGTAGCTATTTTTGTCATGATCTTGTATCCCAAACACGTATCAGTTTGTTTACAATTAAAGTTAAAATAGTTGTTTACTTTTGCTTACTGTGATTTTTACTATGAAATATTAATTGATTTGCATGAGGTAAGTGTATCATTGGAATCTATCCTGTGAAATTATCCTTAATAAGCCATTGACTAGCCTGACACTTTAAAACGTGAAAATATAATCAAAATAATGAAATGGAATACCTTCAATGCCATGTAACAAGGGAAACAAATAATTCTAAGTGTCAATCATGAAAACAGTTAGTCATATAAGCTTAAACCAGTACTCTTCCCCTTGCTTTTATAATTGCCAGAGGAGTTTAATTTACTTGTTTTCTTTATATTCCTTTACTAGTTTCGATAATGGATAAGGTGAAAACAGTTTTCAACAGTGCACAGAGATTGGAAGTTGTTAGAAACTGCATCTCATTCATATTTGAAAATAAAACATTGGAGACTGAAAAGGTAATAAAATGCTATCTTTGCCACGTGTAATTCATCATTTCGCTTTCAGATTTACATGTTTAACTTGCTAACTGACCTCTTTAATTTCATCCTTTTTCTTTATCAAGTGTTTTGATGAATAGTGTCTAGGATGTAAAATCTTAGCCAAACCTAATTACATGGCTACCAGACAAATATTGAAAGTCATTGTTTCCCTCAAACTTTTAACATTGTTCACTAAATCTTATTTTGGCATATTACCTAGGAACTTAACATTTTAATTTTTCAGTTACAGTTCACATACAATATTACATTAGTTTCAGGTGTAAAACATAGTGATTAGACATTTCTGTAACTTACAAAGTGATTACCCTGATAAGTCTATTATCCATCTGACACCATACATGATTAACATTTTAAATATAATTATATTTCTGGCAAAGAATCCGGTTGGATAAGTGGTATTCAACTTAAATGTGCCTCGTTAAAGCAGATTTCCTTGCCTTCTTTAATAAAACACGCTAAACATAATGTAACCTTTTCTTAGTGATTCGTCATAGTTCTGAACATCTGTTACAAAGGGCTAGTAAAGCAGGTAAGGTTTTGACCCTTAAACAAATGACCCCCAGCCTCTTTCTGTTTTGAGGTTGTTCAGTTTCCCCTTTTTCCTATGGTTGAAGTGTTACAGACTTTCTTTTGTTCTCTTGTTTCCAGCTGTCCCATCCTGTTTCTTATACCTGCCTCTAAAAATGCCATGCCCTCCTACTCTCAGGCTTCTTCCCTTCTTATTTGCTCCTTCGTTCTGGTTTTTAGGTTTTCAAAGTTAAATAAAGCTATTCTTATTTTATGTAAAGCATATTTACTAGGCTTTGCGTGGTGAACTGGAAGAGGCATTCTAATGAGTAGTGAAATGATGATTTTTAACAAATAAACCTAAAGATATCTATTTGTTGCTCTGAGTCTTTTCTCTTTTTTTTAATTATGATATTGTATTGAGAAGAGATTGTAGAATTTTCCAGTCATAAATTAAAACTAGTGATTAAATTGCTGCCCAGTTTAAAAGTAGCAAATCACCTGTATTTCTTGTCATTTTAATTTTCCTTTCTATTCTTGCTGTGGAGACATGGCCGGTTATTGAAAGAAGTGATCTGGTGACTAGAGTTTTGATGAGTTATTTTAAGTGTAGTTCATGTTTGTGTTTTAATTACACATAAACTAATTCTGCTTATTTTTCATGCTTACACATAAAAATAACTAAAAATCCTGTATTTTATAGTTGTCCTCAGTAGTGAAGCTGCTCTTTTCCAGGAGTTTAATTTACTGATAACTGTTAAGTGTCTTACAGGATGCACTTAAACTTTCAGTGAGATTACGATTAATTTTCCCAGTGGTGCCTGTCGTTCACGTCTGCCTCTCTTGTCCTCAGACCCTTCCTGCCGCACTGAGAGCCCTTAAAGGAAAGGCAGCAAGACAGTGTCTCACTGACGAGCTGGGTTTGCACGTCCAGCAAAATCGGGCAATACTAGACCATCAGCAGTTTGACTACATAATAAGGATGATGAACTGTACTCTGCAGGTAACTTTTAGTCTTTTCAGATTATTTTTCTTACTTGTGAATACTTTTCTTTTTCCCAGAAATTCAGTAATTGCCGATAGATCAAGTCTTGAGCCTTCCACAGCTTACAGGATGAAGAGCCAATATCCATCCCATTTCTGACAGAAACTCTCATTTATTACTTGGCATAAATATTGAGAGTCTTTTATTCTTTGTTTTATCTTGAAAAACAAAAACAAAAAACAAAACACTAGGTTATCTTATTGGTTTTATAAGCAAGCTTTCTGAAACCAAACAGCCATCTTGAAAATATTTGGTTATATTTTACTTGATGTGTATATTCATGCCCTTTTTAGACAGTTTTCAATTATACTATTAAAGCAGAGGGCAATGAATAGTCAATAATCCAAATGATAAATGAATTACTCAGTTAAGTATTTACTAAGCACTTTGTGTGTGTGAAGCACAAAAATGTGTTTCTAGTTGGCTTCAAAAGATATGTATGAATTTACAGAGATAAACTTTCCACAAAATCATGAAGACATAATTAGCAGGAGCAAATAATCTGGTTTCCCCATCCTGACTTGCTTGTTAGATAGTCTGTGACATTGGCATCATATTCTTTGCAAGTGATGCAAAACCCTCTCAAACTTTTTCCACAAGCAGAAAAAATGTAATAAATGTAATTAAATATTAAGATTTTAAAGATTAGCTGTGGGACTCAAGAGAATATAAACAAAATGCATGTTAAATTCTGGAAAGTGATAATTGCAGGGCATAATTAATAATAAAATTAAGTATATTAATTAATGGATGAAAGAAGACCTAAAAAATGGAAAGATGCATCATGTACATAGACTGGAAGATTCAATATTATAAAATTATAACAATCAGTTTTTCTCAAAAGAAGAGTCACTGCAGTTCCCATCAAAATCCCAACTGGAGCTCATCCACCTTGACTCAGTGGTTGAGCATTGACCTGTGAAACTGGAGGTCATGGTTTGATTCCCAATCAGGGCACATCCCCAGGTTGCAAACTCCATCCCCAGTGAGGGGCATGCAGGAGGCAGCCAATCAGTGATTCTCTTTCATCATTGATATTTCTGTCTCTCCTCCTCCCTTCCTCTCTGAAATCAATAAAAATATATTGAAAAGAGAAAAATCCCAACCAAAGAGCAAAACCCTAAGAATTACCAATACACTCCTAATAGAACAACAAAGTATGGCAAAATGTCAAACTTTTAGAAACAGATGCAAACTTTTAGCTATAAGATGAGCGAGGCCTGAGAATCTACTATAAAATATGCTGACTGTAGTTGATAACACTGCATTATATAATTGAAATTTTCTAAGAGAAGAGAACTTAAATATTTGCACCCCCCAAAAAAAATAAATATGTGAGGTGATAGATGTGTTAATTAACTCAGTTGTGGGAATCCTTTCATGATGTATACATGTAGCAAATCACCATGATCACCTTAAATATCTTACCATTTTATTTGTCAAGTATACCTTAATAAAACTTTTTAATTTTTTTAATTAGCTTAAGATTGTAGTAATTAAGACTGTGTGTGGTACTGGACAATCATAAATGAATTAACCAATAGAACAGAACATAGAGTTCATAAACAGATGTACATGTATATAGAAACATGATTAATGACAAAGTTGACATTTTACATTAGTGGCAAAATGAAAAATTCAGTAAATAATGCCAGAACAATTAAGTGACCATGTACTCATAATATACGACGTATATAAAAAATTTACAGATACCTCACACTATACACTAAAGTCAGTTTCATGTCTATTAAAGACTTAAATATGAAAGCCAACCTATACAATTTTCAAACAGAATAAAGTAGATCTCTTTATGACTTTGGGGTGGGGAGATATTTCTCAAACAAGTCACAAATAGTGTTGATCTTAAAAGAAAAGATTAAGAAATGTGACTGTATTATAATAAAGAACTTTTGTTCATTAAAAAATATAATAAAGAGCCCAGTTGGTGTGGCTTAGTGGTTGAACATCAACCTATGAACCAGGAGGTTATAGTTCTTTTCTTGGTCAGGGCACATGCCTGGGTGTGGGCTCGATACCTAGTGTGGGGTGTGCAGGAGGCAGCCAATCAAAGATTCTTTTTCATCATGATATTTCTATCTCCCTCTCCTTCCTTTCTGAAATCAATAAAAGTATATTTTTTAAACACCAGAAAGAAAGTGAAAATGCAAATCTCAGAGTGAGAGATGTTTGCACAGCTTGTGTCAACGGATTAGTACCGAGATCATTAAAAATTCACAAATCAATAGGACATAGACAATTCACATTCTAAATGGGCAAAATCTAAAGAAGTATTTCAGAGAAAAGGAAACCTATTTGGATGATGTGTATAAAAAAGATTATCTTAAAAAAAGAAAAGGTGATCTAGGTCAATAATTGGAAAAATGTAAATTAAAACCACAATGTGATAGCCTTTTATAAACTATTTTGTAATAATTTAAAAATCTGATAATATCAAGTATTAATGGAACATGTAAACTCTGTTGGTTAGAGTGTAAAGTGCTATAATCACTTTAGAAAATGTAGTAAGATATAAGATAACAAGAAACAAGATAGTTTGTCATTTTCCTATGAAGCTGAATATGAATATATTTTGTGATCAGTGATTCTACTCGTAGAGGAGCTCTTCCCCATATACACTAAGACACATGCACAAAATCATTTATTTTTGGATACAACTCAGATCCCATCCAGCAGTAGAATAGATAAATAAATTATGGTATCTTGTTATATTAGAATATTATTTAACTATGAAAATGAATGAATTATACCTACAAGGAACAATGTGTGTGAATCTTAAGATAATTTTGTGCAAAAATTAAAAGGCAATTCAATTACAACATAGTTCCATTGGTATAAAGTTAAAAACAAGTAACATCTGGGGATATTTAATTTAGGACTACAATATGTGGTAAAACTGATGTATATGTGTATTAAATCATCACATTATATACCACAATTTTATTTGTCAATTATGCCTTAACAAAGCTGTGGGGGGGGGGGTGGAGAAAATCAAGGGAATAATAAACAAGTTATTCAAGAACATTACCTCTGGGGGACAGAAAGGAAGGGCAGTGAGCATAGAGATCTGCAAAGGTAATGGCAATATTCTATTACCTACTTCTTACTAGGTATATGGGAGTTCATTGTATCAGTCTTCTTTATAACTTATACACATTAATGTGTAGGGCACTGCTACTAGCTTATTTTGCAGGGTATATTTTTTTCAAACACATTTCAAAAGATAACTTTTTCAGAAATTCTAACTTAAAACCTAGTATTAAAAAGGTAATCTTATAATAAGCACTTTGTAGATTGTTTAAGCAAATTGACAAGATAAAAGATTATTCATCTTTACTGGAAATACAGCCTTACTCTTGAGAGACTAGCTATAACAGTTTATGATAACAAAAATTGAAAACAACCTAAATGTTTACCATTGATATTTATTAATTTAATTGTGGTACAGCTCTTCTTTGGAATACTATTCAACTATTAAATAGAAAGAGGTGTATATATACCTATATTAAAAAATTTCTATTATACACTGCTAGGTGGGCAAAAAGGAAGTTACATAAGGTAAATACAATACAATTTTATTTTTGACCTAAAATTATACATATATAAGTATATCATACTAAAATTCTTAACAACTTAAGTGGTTATCTCTGGCCTATGGATTAAAAGTTTTGACTTCCAATTTAAATCTTTCTTAGCTGGAAACACACACAAGCATACATATACAAGCATAATTAAATTATATAAAACATACACATCTATTTTATATATCTTTTTTAAAAAAAGATTCTAATTTTTGTAGGAAGGAAATTATCAAGCACCCTTATGAGAAGAGCACAACACAATAAATGTGCCCTAAAAAAGCCACACGTCTCTTGTTACTTTGTTACTGTTACTTTGGTACTGTTGTTATAGAGAACAAAGGAATGTGATGAATAGGTCGAGGTCTCTAGAAGCCCTAAAGTTAGGTGATTTCCTGATTCCCTATACAAATTGGTGATAAAACTACAAAAATTGTGTTAGGGAGCTTTCTCCCATTAGTACTTTCTGTGTTGTTTATTAACTGAAGAACCAAGTTTTAAGGCTTTCTCTAAACTTAATTTTAGCATATACTAGTTAGTAACTCACTTGTAAAATAGCCATTTACCTTGGGCTACAAATATTTTTCTTTGAATACGTATCCGTCTAAAAAAAATAAGATATGGATTTTTTTGCTTCCCTCAAATACATCTGGACTGATGGGCACTTAATATATCAGTATTTCATAAATACGTAAAACTAGATCCCATCTTCATCCCAGGACAGGGGTTGTTTAACATTATAGAAAGGCTCTTCTGAGTTATAAATAGGCTCACATGTGGTATTCTCATTTCAGTGGGTTATTTATTACCAATTTGGGATTTATTAGTATTTGTGTTCCTGTTGCCACAACATTACTTGTGGGGATTTAACATGACATTCTGAACATTTTTTACAAAAACATAGTTTCAAGGCAGAGAGGCCAAACATCTGTGTTGTTGTTTTAAAAAGAAACTTTAAATAAACTAATTTTAGGTAGTGATTCAAAAACTTTAGTAATTTTTGCTTTTCGTGATCTTGAAGTTGTTCTGTCTTTCCTGTCCTCAAGGGAAAATGAAATGGAGCATGAGTACTGCCAAGGGGCTATTATGTTTATCAGGTTCTTTCAATGTCAAGATAAATTTTTAAAGGACTGGTTTACAAACCTGCTGTATTCAAGACGGTATGGTACTGTCATAGCATCAACATATAGATCAGTGGGAAAGAGCACCCAGAAATGGACCCACATTTTGGGGATTTTTGACAAAGACACCAAAGCAATCAAATAGGGGAGGAAGTTTTTTTCCACAAATAGTGCTGAAATGACTGACTGTCCATATAGAAAAAAAGTAAATCTCAATCTCTACCTCACATCAAACATAAGAATTCATTTGAGGTAGAGTGTAGACTTAAATATAAAATATAAAACCGTGTGCCTACCACCCAAAGTCAAATCCTCTCCTATCACCATATATTAGGAACCCCCTCGATATACAGCTCTTATAACAAAGGAACCCATACCTAAAACCTATATGTTCATGTTGACCAATGTCACCCCAATAAATTTAAATAAGGAAATAAATAAAATCGTGAAACTTGTAGAAAATAGTTTCATGACTTGGGAATGGGCAACAATTTCTTAGGTCACAGAAAATGGTAATCAAAAAAGAAAAAATTAATTGATCATTATACTTCATCAAAATTTAAACTTATGCTTATCAGAAGACACTATTAAAAAATTAATATGTAAGACTGGAAAAAAATATTTCTAAAATATGTATGTGGCAAAGAACTGGTGTCACATTTATACAGAGAACTTTACAATTCAAGAAGCCAAACCAATTTTTTAAAATGGACAATTTGAACAGATCCATCACAAATCAGATATATGATAGTCAATAAAAATGAGAAATGCAAATTAAAACCATTATGAGCCCTAGCTGATTTGACTCAGTGGATAGAGCATCAGCCTGTGGACTGAAAGGCCCCAGGTTCAGTTCCAGTCAAGGACACATGCCCAGGTTGTGGGCTCGATCTCCAGTAGGGGGTGTGCAAGAGGCAGCTGATCAATGATTCTCTCTCATCATTGATGTTTCTTTCTCTCTCCCTCTCCCTTCCTCTCTGAAATCAAGAAAAATATATTTTAAAAAAATAAAACCATTATGAGGTACTACAGTTGACCCTTGAACAATGCAGGGGTTAGAAAGCCGACCCTTTCCCTGCCCCCGGGATCCCCTCTGCATACCGTCAGCCCTCTGCATCTGTGGACTCCAGTCACAGATTGAAAACAGTACTGGTGTTTTTCTATTGAAAAAAAATCAGCATGTAAGTGGACCTGCTAAAATTAGAAAGACTGACAAATTTTGGCCTGGTGGCAAAATAACTGGAATTCTTACACTTTATTGTTGAGAATGTAAACTGGTACAATCACTTCAGAGAAAAGTGTAAGAAATTGTTACAAAACTAAGCATAGACTATCCTGTGAGCTAACAGCTTCACTCCTGGGTCTTATAAAAAAGAAATGAAAACATCTTCAAAAAGATTTATATAAAAATATGTATAGGAGCTTTATTCATAATAGCCTAAAACTGAAAACAGCCCAGAGGCCATTAGTCAGAGAACAGATTATTTTTAACTATCTTGTAGATATTTAGACAGTGTAATGCTATTAGGCAATATACATAAACAAACTAATGATACATGCAACCATTTGGATAAATCTTATAAATATTATGACATTTGTCAAAACTCAGTGAATATACACCGAGTGGCCAGATTATTATGACCACCCCATCAGTACTTCATTGACACTTCCAAAAATACTGAATATTGAAAACTTCCTAAGCAAATAATCTCAAGGTTTTATTATTATTATTATTTGCATAACAATTCACTTCATTGTACTGATGGGGTGGTCATAATAATCTGGCCACTCAGTGTACACTTAAGATTTCTATAATGTGGTGTATATAATTGTGCAGCAAAAGTAAAACTTCTAAACAAATATTGAACTCTAATAATATACATGCTAAGGCATACACTTAGGGGCAAGTATAATTGATGTCTGCAATTTACTTTGAAAAACACTCAAGATGGATTAGTGGATAAATATATGGATAGATAAATTATAAACCAAGCATAGTAAAATGTCAGGGACACAGTCTAAATAGTAAGTATACAGGAGGTGTTCCAGGTAAACTTCTTTCAAGTTTGATATATGTTTGAAATTTTGAGCATAAAATAAGTAAACAAAGAAATAAATTACATAATTACAAAAAACTCAAGGGATAGGTGAAACATCAGACTAGACACCGTGAAAAGGTTATATAGTGAACGGGAATACACGCCTGAAGTTACACATGGTGGAGCAAATTAAGACAAGTGGATGGAAACTATGGAAGAGAAGTTAAGGTAGATGGAGGATACAACGAGATAATCCAACACAATACCATTCAAAGTGCTGTGACAAGATAAGGAACTTGTGCCAGAATGTTAGTCAGTGACTTTAAATTCACTGAAAAGGTTTTATAAGAAAGTAAAAAAAAGTAAGCTACTACACAGTGATCTCGTGTGATGTCAGCTGAATGTGATTGGTCTCTCTAAAGCAGTGGTTCTCAACCTTCCTAATGCCGCGACCCTTTAATACAGTTCCTCATGTTGTGGTGACCCCCAATTTCATTATTACAAATTGAACATAATTAAAGCATAGTGATTAATCACAAAAGCAATATGTAATTATATATGTGTTTTCCGATGGTCTTAGGTGACCCCTGTGAAAGGGTCGTGCGACCCACAGGTTGAGAACCGCTGCTCTAAAGTAACCAGGTACCTGCCTTCTTAAAGAGGAGAGGCTCCAAAGCCAAGTGTCAGGCTTTGTCACAGCTGAATATTCCCTCGCCAGCATTTCCACATTTCATTTGTTGCTAGATAAATTCCTACATTGAGCTTCTTAGGCTAAGGATTCTGAATAATATAGGAAGCCAGAAAGAGGTTTTAAAGTATGAGAAAAAGGGCATCTTTTCTAGAATCCCAAACCTTTCACATCAGATTGACTTCATCTAGACGTTTTTAAGGACATTAAGTACTGCTGATGACCAGCTTGTATGTATGAGGTAGCAGATTTGGGCTTTTTTGGTGCTGTGGTCTGAATATGCCCTTCCAGATTCATAAATTAGATACCTGACCCCCAAGGTGATGGTATAGGAGGTGGGGCTGTGGGGAGGTGATTGCGTCCTGAAGGCAGAACATCCCGAATGAGATTGATGCTCTTATGAAAGAGAGCCAGCTGAGCTCCCTACCCTTTCAACCATGACATTGGTAAGTAAGGGTACAGTGAGAAGTCTACAGCCCCAAAGAGGGCCTTCACCACCATGCTGGCACCCTCGTCTTGGACTTCCAACCTCTAGAACTGTGAGAAGTAGATTTCTATTGTTTATAAAACGTCCAGTGGCATTTTGTTATAGCAACCCAGAACAGACTACACATCAAAATTATATTGAATGCATCTTTATTAGTGAGGGCATATATTTTACTGCTTTTCTCTCTATTCTTCCCCCAAACATCAACTGATTTCTACTATGTACTAGTCTCTGTACTAGGAACTAAGTACTGGACATACTGAGATGATTAAGATATTATCCTGGTTCTTAAGAAGTTTATGTCTAGAAGGAGAAATTCACAGGTAAACCAGTCTTTATAATATAGTGGGAGGTGCACTCAGAGATGTGTGGAAAAGTACTATGAATGTATTGTAAGGTTGCTGGACTTAGAACGAGATGGTCACAGAAGGCATTTGTCCGACCAGGATTGGGAGGGAGAGTATTCCAGATAGAGGAACTTGCCAGTAGAAAAAAGAAGTATGTGAAAGGCTTGTATTTTTGAAAATTGGAAAGTATTTCTATTGTGTATATTGTAGAAAGGTAGTGGGAGATGAGAGAAGTAAACAGGATCACTTCTGGTTAAAGTGAAAAGATTAAATATGTATATTTAACCTCAGCCACCACCCAAAACTCCACTAAAACTAAAGTAAAGGATTTTTAAAAATACATACACCCACAGGCAAAACAGAAGACAAGAACAACATTTTGGAAACTAGAAAGCTGATGGATGAGTGACTCAGCAGACCCAAGAAAGTTTTTTCCTAACAGACAGTTGTAAAACCCTTGAAGCAACCCAATTCGCAGAACTGCAAAAGGCTCAGTAATTAGGGACAAGTTATCTCTGAAAGCAGGAGGTTATGGTGGGGCCAAAACATTAAAAAGAGGCTTGGTTGAAAGTCTCCTTAAGATACAGTTGCATTCCCCTCCCCGATCCTTTTCTGGTTCTGTGTAAACTGCCAGCTGCCTCTCCTTCACCCTAGCAGAAGATTAGAGGTTTGTTTGTGTATTTATTCTTAGGAGAGAGGACATCACTAGCCTGGGAGACACTAGGTCTGGCTGAGGGAAATTCTGTTTTGTTACAAGCAAGGGGGGTAAGTGAATGCCAAATATTGAGAATACCAGTCCACATTCCCTTCAGCTCCCAGAACTCTGGAAGCCTGCCCTCACGGCAAGACATCGGAAGACAATTCTCCGAGAAATGGGGCTAGCCAAAAAGAAAAGGATTTTACTAAAGATCCTAAATTAGGCGTTTCTCAACAGAATAGCTCAACTAGGTCAAGCTATAATGAACCTCACAGTCAACAAGCTTCATCGTGTACACATTGTTTTTATTTTGTCATCCTTCAGTCATAGAGTTTGTGCAACTTCAGTTTAATAGATTATGACATGTTCTGAAATAGCTTTACAAATTCAGTCTTAACAGCAATGTGTGAGAGTTCCTATTCACATCCTTGCAGACTTTTGCTATTAAAAAGTCTTAATTTTTAAATTCTGCCATTTTAGTGATTGTAAAAGGGTATATCATAGTGATAATTTGCATTTCCCTTATAACTAATAAAATGGAACATTTTTTCTTGTTTATTGGCTTTGCATTTTTTCTATGTAAGGAAATGCTATTTGTTACTTTGCCCTTTTTTCTTTTTCTTTTTTTTTAAAATATATTTTATTGATTTTTTACAGAGAGGAAGGGAGAGAGATAGAGAGTTAGAAACATTGATGAGAGAGAAACATCGATCAGCTGCCTCCTGCACATCTCCTATTGGGGATATGCCCGCAACCCAGGTACATGCCCTTGACCGGAATCGAATCTGGGACCTTTCAGTCCGCAGGCCGACGCTCTATCCACTGAGCCAAACCATTTTCGGCTGCCCTTTTTCCTTTTGCATTGTTTTTTTCTCATTGATTTATAAAGTACTTAATATGTTTTGAACACCAATTCTTTTATGTTTCAGGTATCTCTTTCTAGGTTGTGGTTGTCTTTTCCTTATCTTTATGATATCTTTTGATAAATGTAAGTTTGTAATTTTAATGTAATCTATCAATTTCATTGATCCTTTCCTGTATGGTTTGTACTTTATTTATGTCTTATATTAAGAAATCCTTCCTTACCATGAGGTCCAAAATATATTCCCATATTCTCTTTAAACGCTTAATAATTTTCCTTTTATATTTAAATCCTTGACCTATCTGAAATTGATTTGTGTGGATTGTATGAGTTAGAGATCCAGTTAATTTTTTTCTAAATGTATAACCAGTTGCCCGCCAAAACAATTTATTTAATAACCTAACCTTTCTCCAATGTTTTGTCATGGCCCCCTTTTGATATATCACATTTCTGTAAATATGTGGGTCTGTCAGGATTTCTGTTCTGTTCATCTGTTTGCCTGTTTTCACAAAAGTATCACATAGTCTTAAAGTTTTATAATAAATCTTAATACCTGCAAGACCAGTCTCCATGCTATATCTCCTATGAAATATTTGCTTTTCTATATAATTTTAGAATCACCTTTTTGAATTCCATGAGCAACTCTGTTGGGATTATGAATAAAACTAGGGGCCCGGTGCACAAAATTCATGCACTGGGGGGGGGGGGTCCCTCAGCCCAGCCTGCCCCCTCTCACATACTGGGAGCCCTCAGGGGATGTCCTACTGATGGCTTAGGCCCGCTCCCTGCTCCTCTTGGGGAGCGGGCCTAAGCCTCAGTCTGGCCTCCCTTTGTGGGAGGCGACCGAGCTGATAAGGGGAAGGCACCAGCTGCAGCCACTGCCAGTCACCGCAGCAACCAAGGTGTTTTCATCAACAAGGACTCCAGTCCCTTCACCATGAACAAATGACAACTTTCTTTAGACATTTTCAAGATGTGTCTTTCATATAATAATAATTTCTTTATTATTTTTTTTTATCCTCACCTGAGGATATGTTTCCATTGATTTTTAGAGACTGTGGAAGAGAAAGGGAAAGACAGAGAGAAACATCAAAGTGAGAGGAACACTTTGATTGGTTGCCTCCTGCATGAGCCCTGACCTGGGCCCCAGCTAGGGAGGAGCCTGCAACCTAGGTACATGCCCTTGGTCAGAATTGAACCCAGACCCTGCCGTCAGCAGGCCGAGGCATTATCCACTGAGCCAAACCGGCTAGGGCAGGATATGACATTTCTTAGCCCTCCAGCAGCGGACCTTAATTTTTTTTGCCAGGAGTGTGGTGAAAAACCCTAGATCACCTTTTTGGATTCTTATTACCCAAGTTACTAAGAATATTACCAGTGGCATACAGGGAGCTTAGCCAATGAGCGGTCAGAGGAGGTGTTTCCTCTGTAGTTCAAACTGATCGCCGGCTCGGCCCCCCACCCAGACCTGACGCCTTGGCCAGAGGCGTCGACCCCCATCACCCTCCAATAGCCAGATCGGCCCCTCGCCCAGGCCTGACACCTCTGGCCAGGCATCAAGCCTGGGCAGGGGACCCCCATTTCCCCTGATAATCGCCGGCTCTTGCCCCCCCCGCTCAGGCCTAACCGCTCTGGCCGAGGCTTTAGGCTTGGGCAGGGGCCCCCTGCAGCTCCGATGGCCACTCCGCCCCTGCCCAGGAGCCCCCTGGCTCAGTCCCTTCCTATTCTGCTCAGGGCCCACACGGGGCCTACCTCGGAGTGACCTGGGTGCCGATGATGTTCCCGGGACCCAGGCCACTGGGCACCTGTGTATGCAAATTAACTGCCATCTTTGTTGGGTTAATTTGCATACTCATCCGATTGGCTGGTGAGCGTAGCAGAGTGACATCAATTTGCATGTTTCTCTTTTATTAGTGTAGATTATGTTGACTCCACAGACTAATTTAAGGGAAAAATGACATTTTTGCAGATCTTCCTATCTGTAAACATGGTGTATTTCTTAATGTATATAAGCCTTTAATGTCTTTTGTAACAATATTATTTTCTCCATGCAGGTCATATACTAGTGTATTTTTTCTTAGATCTATTTCTGGCTACCCTATTTTTTGTTGTTACTGTTGTTACTGTAAATGTTATTCTTATAAAAGAGAGCCAATATAGTCTCATTGCTTTTTTCTGACATATAGAAAGATAGTAAATTTATTAATGTTGCAAACTTTCTTCATTCTAATGATATATCTACATATTCTTTTTAGTTCTTTATGTTGACAGTCATATCATCCAATAATAGTTATGCTTTTTATCTTATTTTTCAAACTTTATATATATATATTTTTTATTGTCTGTCAAGGATTTGTAATATAACATTAAGTAAAAGTGATAATGTCCTTTTAAAGTTTAATATTTGAACTTCATATTTTCTAAAATATTTTTATAGATGTCCTATATCAGGTTAAAAAATCCTCTTCCTATTAATTGGTAGTTGCAAAATAGGCATGGGGTGTAAAGTAAAGCATAGGGAATATAGTTAACAAAATTGTAATAACTACCAGGTGGACACTTGAATTATCGGCGAGAACACTTTGTAACCTATATGAATGTCTGTCTGCAGTGTTGTACACCTGAAACTAATACAAAAAAGTGTTGATGTTTTAATATTGAAAGGTGTTGAATTTTATGAAATGTTTTTTCTGTGACTATCAGTTGTTGCCATGGGTTGTTGAACTTGATGTGTTAGGAATTTTTCCCATGATTGTTTCCATGATTGAGATTAGCCTATAATTTCTCATATTGTTCTTGACTGGTATGGGAGCAGGGTTATACTTAGTGTCAGGAAATGAAGTAGGGCATGTTCTCTGCATCTCTTCTTTGAAAGATGCATGTTAGATGAACTAGTGTGATCCTTAGAACTCACTAGTGAAGCCATCTGAACTTAGTGTTTCCTTGCAGCATATTTCAAATATCTGATTATAGACTATTCAGATTTTTCATTTTTCATGAACTTGGTAATTTTTCCCTAGGCATTTGTCTATTGTTGATTTGTTCTTTTTTAAGAAGATTTTTTAAATCGGTTTTTCCAGTTTTATTACTCTACAAACTCTTTGCCTTTGAATCTTCAGTTACTGGTTGACTTCTGCTATTTTATTATTTACTTTTGCCTAGTTTTTTATTTTTTATTTTCTTATGTTTAACTTCTGAAGCTAAAGGTTTGAGAAGTTCTTAAAGTCTCTGAGTTTGGAGTCTTTAGTTCTCAGCAATTATTTCTTGGTGCTCCCTGGGCCAACATAAATACCTAACAGCTTCGCTTACTAAGTAGGTAGAGCCAACTTAATGTGTATTTATGTCCTTACACCTGACTAACCATTTAAAAAAAAAATTCACCTAAATTGAAGAAAAGTAATACTTTATTTCATTTTTAAGTAACTGCAATTGCTTACTAATGGGTTGTGTGCCTCTGTTCAGTACTGCACAACTGCTCAAGCCACCTACATTTCCTGTGCACTTTGGTTGCTGTAAACATAGTACTTGGTTTAAATCGCTGCAACCACTAAAGATTATACCATAGTGCAGCACAATCTAATACTGAAACAAATTACCTCCAACTAAGTTAATAAGCCTCTAAACTGTTCTTAAAAGTATTTTGCTTTGTTAAATGTATTTCCTAGTACTTTATAGTTTGCATTGCTATTACGAATGGAACACTTTTCCCACTTCCATTTCTAGTTACTTTTTGCTAAAATAATTCAAAGCTATTGACTTTGTATATTGCATATCTCTCCATTTTACCAAATATTGTTAGAAACTTTAGTTTTCTATTAAAGTGTCTTGGGTTTCTAGGCATACACTAAATAGTACTGGTCCCCCAAAAGATAGTTTTATCTGTTCTTTGCCAATGTTTACAACATTTATATATTTGTCAGAGCCTAGGTTGTTCATAGATACTGTCTGTTTCAGGAAATGTCTTTTGATACCTAGGGTGCTGAGAGTTTCAGTTAAGAATGCTTATTGAAAAGCATAAAACAAATAATGGAAAAATGGATCAGTTATTGGATGGGAAACTTAACGTAATAAAATAGTCATTCTCCCCAAATTAACACATAAATTAAATGCAAGAGTGGATATTGGGTTATGCAAAATGCTTTTTTCTGTGTCTGTTAAGGTGGTCATATGTTCTTTTCTTTTTTTAGTTTTTTAACATGATGAATTAGGTGATTTTTCTAATGTAAAACCAGCTTTCCATTCTACTTGGTCATGATGCATTAACTTTTAAAATATATTCTTGAATTTTATTTGCTAAAACTGTGTTTAGAATTTTTCTGTCTATGTTTATGAGGAAATTAATCCATAGTTTTCTTTCAATGTTTTTCTCTGGTTTGGAAGCAGGGTATTGCTAGCCTCATAAAATGAGTTGGCAAGTGTATCTTCTATTCAACTTTCTGGTAGAGTTTGTTTGGAATTGCAATTATTTCTTCCTTAGATATTTGGTAGAATTCACCAATTAAGCTATGCAGCCCTGGGTTTTTTCTTATGGGAAGGTCTGTAACTGTAAGTTTAATTATTTCATAGATGTAGTTTTATTCAGGTTACTTTTTTTTTTAAGAGCTTTGGCAGATTGTGCTTAGAAGGAATTTGTCTGTGTTATCAAAGTTGTTCAATTTATAAGCAAAAATATTCTAATATTTCCTTATTGTCCTTTTAATAGCTATAGAATCTGTAGTAATGTCATTTCTTATAGCAATCATATGTTGTCTACTCTTTTTTCCTCTGGTTAGTCTATCTAGAGATTTGTCTATTTTATAGAATTTCTCAGCAAATCAATTATTGGTTTCATAGATTTCTCAATTGCTTTTGTGTTCTATTGAATTCTGATCTAATATTTCCTTTCTTCTACTTCATGTATAATTGACTCTTTTTCCATTTTTTTAAGGTAGGAACTGAGGTGATTGATTTGAGACTGTTCTTTTTCCACTACATACTACCTTAGCAGTAGCTAACAGACTTTTATAAGATATATTTTTATTTTCATTTATTTCAAAATTCTGTCTCATTCTTTTTTAATTTCTTCTTGAAGCCTCAGGTTATTTAGAATTGGATTATATAGTAAACATCTTTGTGAATCTTTCAGGGGTTTCTTTGTGAAATCATGCTAATTTGATTCTATTGTGGTCAGAAAACACACTTTCTATTACTTGAATCCTTTTAAATTTATTGAAACCTATTTTGTGGTCTAGTATGTGATCTATATTGGTAAATATAACTTGTCCATTGGAAAGGAACATGTATTCTAGTACATGAATCTCAGTAGTTACAGCATTGTGATATCTTGAGTCAGGCCATCCTTTTTTCTCCTGATTTAGATCTTTGTAGTGGTAGTTTGTTGTAAAAAAGGAAAAAGGCAAAACTTTCCTAATTCTCAAGCCTACATGTAAAAGTTCACTAATGTCAGAGATTGACAAGTGTCTAAGTTATAGGAAAATCAATGATTTTCTGTTTATTCAGCACAGAAATGAACAAGCCTCACTGTGAAAAGAGGAAAAAACAAAGAAGATGAAACACTTTTTTATAAATACAACTCAAGATTATAGAGTTTACAACAGACAACTCAGTTTAATAACAAGGTCAAAAGGAAAAGATCCACATCTTAGCCTTTGGATCTGCCTGGCTTTAATATCCTTTGAAGTTCAGACTGATCTCTCCTCTCTTTTATCTATGACTAATTTTATGAAACGCCCTTTATTACCTAAATCCAAACCTCCTTATTCCTTTGCGTGCAGAGATTGACATTTCTTAGTTGCCCCATAAGACATTTAGTGCCTTGGCTTGGTATCTCCTACCATAAATATTCTAAGTTATATATCAAAAATAGAAATCAAAAGCCAAAGGAAGAGCTGTTGTGAAAAAAAAAAATGAAAAGGGAAAATCATAGTTCCCATCACTTTGGGTCTATAAAAAACTTAGATATTAAGGGTATTACAGACTAATGCAGCAGCACTAAGGTGACATGGAACTATATACCAAGTACGTGAAATGTACCTAGTCCAAATAGATGGGCTATAAGTGTGCAATACATACTGGAATTTGAAGACTTAGTCAGAAAAAAAGAGTGTAAATATCTCATAATTATTTTTATATTGATTACAAGTTGAAATGATTATATTTCAAGTGTATTGATTTAGATAAAATGTATTATCACGCTAATTATTCCTGTGTTTTTTTAATCACACTACTAGAAAATTTTAATTATACATATGGCTCACATAATATTTCTGTTAGATGTTATTGCTCTAGAAGTGCATGCTCAAACCTCAGTGAAGTTGGTCCTGCTTCACTTTACCTATATTCATTTTCCTTTGACCCTAGTAATAGAAGACTGGTTAGAAAAAAAAAAAAAGAAGAAGAAGAAGAACAATTGAGACCAACAAAGACCTACCAGAGATTTAGCAAAGATCACTTTTTAATAATGGTACTAGCATTCAATTCAATCCAAGTTACTGAACCTTCTGGTCTATAACTCTATGTCTGCCTGTAGTGAAATCCTCTTAGCTTGGATCTTGCTGCAACATTTGACTGAAGTTTAGGCAGGCACTTGGGGCCATGAATTAGAGATGCCCTTTTAAAAGGGTGGGGAAAGTCAATTAGGTACAGATACTTGGCCAGTAAGATGGTACATTCCAAAGGCCTCTGCTAAATTCCTTTTCCTGTAGTTCACAGCTTGATCTCCATGTACCAGGAGGAACCAGACAATGGTGACGATCTACAGCCTGTTTTAGAATAAAAAAGATAATGCCCCTTTTCATATAACTTTTCATTCTTTAAAGAATAAGATCAGTTGGTTGGAGCATCCTCCCGTACACCAAAAGATTGTGGGTTCGATTACGGGAAGCAATTGATCAATGTTTCTCTCTCACTTATCCTGGTGGAGGAGGGGGCGCGGTGGGAGTGGGAAGGAGGGGGCCAATAGGGAGAACAAAAGGGACATCTGTAATACTTTCAACAATAAAGATAAATTTAAAAAACACATATCCTTGGGTGAGGTTTTTTTTAAAAAAAAAGGTTACTCAACTTTTGATAAGTTCAAATTTTCACAACCATAGTAAATAGTTTTCATTGTGTTCCTGTGCACTAAGAATTATATTTGGTCTGAAATATTCTAGACATGTTTTCAGAGTCTAATCTCCCCCTAAAGTCTATCTCACTAAAGCAGAAATTCTTCCACTTGATTTAAACCTCTGAAGCTCTCCATTGTGGAATGCAATTCTGGCCTTATGTGTTTTGTTGTTATTGTTTTAATTGGGGTATGCTTCAGAGCAGGTTTTGCAGTTTGAGGAATGACTTTTCTATCGACGCATCAGAAAGTTGGTCAGCCAAGGTTTGGACCACTTGCCATGGCCTCGTGAAACACTTCTCATTAGAGATGAGGCAATGTAATTTTAAAGATACGCGTTCCTAATGTGGTCTGTCATGAGCACATTTCAAGCCTAACACTGTTCTGTAAACTTCATACAACTAGCTTCTGGAATCTACTCTGTAGCCAAAGTATTTACAGAGGCTATTTGCCTAGATAGCTATACATACAAAAAAGTATTCCTTTTCTTGATGAATATTTTAGTAATTGAACCAGTTGAAATCAGAAATGGAGTTCAAAGGGGTTTAGATAAATAAGAAATAAAAATAAAGGTCATTCGAGATCACTGAGTTCAAGTTCTTTCCTAGATGAAGAAACTAAGATCCAGAGAGGTGAAGTAATTTGCTCAAGATCACTGCACCAAATAGTGACATACTATAGATAAGAGTAAATCTTGATGATGTTCAGTCCTGTGCTTTTTCCGGTATACTCATAGTGTTTAAACAATAAAATAGTGTTTGGTGTATAACTATAATAATATTTCTTCAAATTACAGCCATTAACTAGTGGCATATAAGAGAGAAATGATGTGAAAGAAAAGAAATGAATCTTAATAGCCTATTCACCTTCTAGTCCAGTTTAAATACCCCTCATTTATTAAGCCTTTTCTGATTGCTATGATGGACTCACTTCCTCATCTGTGTTCCCATAACACCTCTTTCCACTGCTGGTGTGGCATGTTAAACACACTGATTTGCATTAGCTGTTGTGGGGCCTGCCTCTTTGTTCCCCTAGCTCCGTGGCCGGCAAACTGTGGCTCGCAAGCCACATGCGGCTCTTTGGCCCCTTGAGTGTGGCTCTTCCTAAGCCTTAGGAGTACCCTAATTAAGTTAATAACAATGTACCTACCTGTATAGTTTAAGTTTAAAAAATTTGGCTCTCAAAAGAAATTTCAATCGTTGTACTGTTGATATTTGGCTCTGTTACCAAAGAGTTTGCCAACCACTGCCCTAGTTGATAAGTCCTTTGAAAACAGAGTGACTGCAATGGTAGGGCCCATATACAAGTTTTCATTTTGTAGGCCCATATTTATTGGTTGAAAGAATGAAGACTTATAATAAACATAAACAAGATAAACTTATTTTTTTAAATACTTAGATTTTGGTTTAAAGAATCCAGTGCTAGTTACTTTAAGCAAATGTAGAGTAATTTGAATAACACAAAATATTTCACACATTCACCTGAATCTGAAATCAAGTCAAAAATTGGCCAATTTTTCCAAAATGGTTCAAAGTCATATCAGAAAGAACAATCATGGTACCCTATAGGCCCGTGATTCTGCAAGCTTAGCATGCATTGCGGTAACTGGAGAGTTAGTAAAAACACAGATTGCTGGTCCCTACGCCTGATTTTTGATTCAGTAGGTATGGAGTGGAGCCTGAGAATTTGCATATTGAACAAGTCCTCAGGTCAAACTCATGCTGTTGGTCTGTGATAGGCAAATAGATTAAGAAGAGAAAAGAGGCAAACTGGAGAAGAGAAAGAAGGCAGTGGGCGTTGTGCACAGTGAGTGGGAAGATTAGGAGTAGATGCAGTCCGTTGTGGAGCCCTGGACAGGACACCAAGATTAGAAAGACATGGTCTCCCTCCATTTCATACTTCCCTGACATTCTGAAATAAAGGTACTGGGCACCACAGCCGAACTCACTTTTTTTTTTTTTTTTTTCCTTTTTGGTTAATCCTCGCCCAAGGATATTTTCCCATTGATTTTTAAAGAGAGTGGAGGGAGAAGGAGAGCAGAGAGAAACATCAATGTGAAAGAGACACATTGATTGGTTGCCTCCTGATACACCCCAACCAGGGCCTGGGAACCTGAAATTGAGGCTCATGCCCTTGACCGGAATCAAACCCAGACTCTTCAGTCCTTGGGCCAATGCTCTATCCACTGAGCAAAACCAGCTAGGGCCAAACTCACTCTTCACCAGCCAACCACTTGTATTTCAGAAAATTGGCCACCACAGTAGATCTAGTTATGATCCATCTCCACACAATTACATTTTTGTTTACCTATATTTTATTTTATAAGAAGCTTTTAAGTTTTTAAGAGAGAGAGAAGAAGAGAGGAGGAGGAGGAAGAGGAAGGAGAAGAAGAAGGAGAAGGGGAAGAAGGCAGGGAGAAGGAGGAGAAGAAGCATGTGCTTAACCTTAACAAATAGTATGGAAGTTAAATGTCTAAATATTATCCATTTGTTTGGCAAATAAGAAGTCCTTGATAGTGACCTTTGGCAGTGAAAATGGGTTTGGGGGTTTCAGAAGGCCAAAGCCAATCTAGAGTGGGTTAATCTTCAGATCAGTGTCTAGTTTTATATGTCATGAAGAAATAAGTTCAACTTGAAACTTATATAATTTTATTAACCAATGCAACCCCAATAAAGTCAATTTAAAAAATTTTTTATTTTGTTTTAGAGAGAGGAAGGGAGAGAGAGAGAAAGAGAGGGAGAGAGAGATGGATGTGACTGAATGTGGGTAGAACCTGCAACCTAGGTATGTGTCCTTTTGGTGTACTGGACGACACTCCAACCAACTGAGCCGCCCTGGTCAGGGCAATAAAAATTTTTTTAAATACCAGTTCAAATTTTTTTAAAAAGGAAATGTTCAGAACTTGCACATTGTTTTCTTAGGATTCCCAGGACTGCTTTCATGTTACTACCCTGACCTTATGCAACACTTCACATTTTACTGAATGTCTTATCAGTGCTTCAGAAAAAAATATATTTAGCCACAAGGTTGATAATTCCTTGCCTGTTTATCTTTAAGGATGGTTAGATGTGGTTAAGTCTCACTTTCATGTATTTTAGTCTTTGTAATTTGACTTTCAAAAAAGATTTTCATAAATTATGTTGCTGATAATTATAGTCTTATAATTTAAATTTTTCTGCCAATGTCCAGGTTTAACTATTTACAATGGCATTGCAGAAAATTCTTCTTGAAACTAAGAGCTAGCTAAGTTTTTCTCTGCTTTTATGCTGTCATTCTTTTTACAATATAAATCATGAAGAAAATTGTCTCTAGTTACTAGTATTTGTGATAAATTGTTATATACATACGTGGTTATTTTATCCTTTGCTAATATTATAAAAGCAGTATAGTAATAACATGAATTTAAAATGCTAAAAAGAACTGTGTTTCTATATAACCTGACTTATACACATGGAGGCTTTGTAATGCAGAAGGCTTTTCTACAGGTTGTATTTATTTGTTAGTCCTAAATGTGGCAGATTTATAATTCACTCTCTTTTTTCCTCACAGGAACTTAAACTGTACTCTTTTTGGGGTAGGGTCTGCAAAGGAAAGCAAACAAAATATACAGTATAGGAGCTACTTAGAAACTATGTAAACTATATAAATTATTATTGTTATCTCTTCATGGTTAAGTCCACCAGCTTTTCCTTGTTTTGAAGGTAGAGGAAGCAGTTTATCAGTTAGAGGGTCTTTCCTTGCCTGCCATGATGAACATTTCCTACATTTCCTCCCTCTGCCTGGCCATTCCTTCTCCATCTTTGAAAGCTCATTCTTCTCCACTTGGCCTTTAATTTTTCAAAACATAGTTGTTGTTTTTTTATCACATCCTATACCCTCCTCAAAGATGATCTCTTCCACACCCACATCTTGAATTACCATCTATACTGGCTACCTGATATTTTATTTTCATGTCTCAAAGACACTTCACCTTTAATAGTTACAAACTGATCTTGTGATATCCATCTCCTCTGCCCCTAACCTTCAATCCTGACCCCTTCCATTGCTCCTACTGTTGGCAAATGGCATCATCATTGATTAGTTATACAAAAAAAAAAAAAAACACTAAGAAATCAATCCTTCTGCCTCAACCCTAACACCAAGTTATATCGATTTTTACCCTGTAAAATTATTTTAACTCCATCCACTTCGCTCTACCTCCACCTCTAATACCCTAATCAAAGCTATCATTATCCCACCTAGACTGGTATAGTAACCTTTTAAGCATTCATTCGATGCTCATTCTTGTTCCCTTTCAAACATATTTATTATCCCTACTGATCTTCTCAAACTACAGATCTGTCGGAACCCCAGGCAAAAATGTGTGCTCCTGCTCCATAGGGAGTTGTTTCAGGCTGGAAACAGATTCTGAGGCAGAGTGAAGCACAAAGGGTATTTGTTTAGTGCTGTTGGGATCAATACCTGTGGAAGGGAAGGAAAAGAAGTAGAACTGGGCAGAAGGAGAAGCCAAGCAATATTGAGGGCCCAAGGAGAACCTTAGCTAAGCCCACACAGAGTTCCCAAGCTGGAGTTGTCCCACATTAAGCTGAAATGGTTCAGTGTTTATACCCACATCTTGATCAGTCGTTGAATATTGGCTGCCACCCCAGAAAGGGCTGTTGACAGCACTCCCAGTCATGGGGGCAGCAAGTCTTTTCTTCAAGAGATCTGGATAGGGCATTGCCATGTCTACCCCTTGTGCTATTCAGCTTCATTTCTTCATGTGTACTGAGGAACAGTTCCTTCGGAATTCTAGTGTGCCTCTCTTGCCGGGGGAAGCTTAGAAAAGGGTAACTGGGAAAATCTTTATCCCCTATTGCTGTAAATGTTACTTATTTCCCTTCTACTTATTTCCCTGATTCTCTTCTGTTGTTTTCAGTGGCTTCCTTGGCAATATGACCCAGGTCCTCATCCTGGAGAATTCTTAGTCCCTGGTCACATGTCTTTCTGAGCTCAGATTCACTGCACTTGTTCATTTTCCATCAGAATTTGGCAAGGAAGTGCCGAAATGTACCCAGGGGCTTACCTAGGTGACAGACATATTCCTCCTTGCTCCCATTGTGTAACATTAACCCTACCTCGACCTGGCATCCAGATTTAGTTATCTCTGCCAAAATGATAACTCTCTTCTTGTCTACTTTAGGAGTCTAAAGGACCTTGGTGAGTGCTCGCTTCGGCAGCACATACACTAAAATTGGAACAATGCAGAGAAGATTAGCATGGCCCCTCGCAAGGATGGCACACAAATAAGGAAACGTTCCATATTTTTATAAATAAATAAGTAAATAAATAAATAAATAAATAAATAAATAAATAAATAAATACCTTGGTGATAGCTGTAGCTTATGGATTCTTGTTTTGTCCTCTGGTAGAAATGTCTCTTCTTCGGGGACTACAACCTCTAACCTCTCAGAGCTCAGAGTTACAGCAATCTGCAGTGACCCCTTGCAGATTCTCCAAGTGGGTCACTAGGTGTGATGGTTTCTGTGTCTGCTATAGAGTCCTTTCCTGCCCGGGTCCCCCTCAAAGCCAGAAGCTTCTTGTGTCACCTGGTATGAGCCAGAACAGTAGTCGCAGATGTGGAATATGCTGCTTCCATAACCCGAAGAGGCCTACCAGAAGTAGTACTTCCTTTCTCAGAATGGGAGATATAAGATGCCACAGATTGTCTTTTATTTTGAATGAGATGTCCCAAAGTGCCAAAATCCCATAAGGTGTATCTCCTATCCTCTGTAGTGCATATGTCTTACCAAGGTTTCCAATATAGTAGCCACTTCTTGCTTATCCCGTCTGATTAGTATGATATCATCAATGTAGTAAATCAGTATTATGTTCTATATGATGGTCCAAATTTCTTCAGACTGAATTTGGATGGGAGGGAGTATAGTTAAAATATACTTTAGGCAAAATTATAAATGTTTACCATTATCCATTTCATATCAATGAAGACTGTTTCAGATGCTCCCTCCTCTATGGGGATAGAGAAGAATGTATTCGCCATATCAGTGGTTGCTGCAGACACCAGACTGGAGAATTAAATATAGGGATATGACAGAGATGATCACTCCTGTATCCTTCACATCCTTAAGAGTGGATAACTTTACTATCATCAGCAATAAATCCATGTAAAATAGGGACTAAAACTTCATACCAAATAGTAGGGAAAGTGTTTGTTACATTATATTTAAAAGAAGAAATTATAAAATTTTATTTTAATAAAAATTTAGGTTATAATATTTATCATGTGCTCATCTTTTTAGAACCCAAGTATGAATCTGATTTTTGTTTGTGGGAGGGAAAAGTATTTAAAATACTTTTTAAAAATATGTTTTTATTGATTTCAGAGAGGAAAGGAGAGGGAGAGAGAGATAGAAACATCAGTGATGAGAGAGAATCATTGATTCCACACCCCCTACTGGGGATCGAGCCCGCAACACGGGCATGTGCCTTGACTAGGAATTGCACCAGGGACTTCTTGGTCCATGGGACAGTGCTCAATCCATTGAGCCACAACAGCCTGGCTAAAATAATTCTTCTAACAAAATTGCATGATACCTTACCTTGTTTGGCTTTTACAGCACTAACCTAAAGATAATCATTTTAAAAAAATTCTTTATTGTTTAAAATATTACATGACTCATTTTTGCAAAATTATTTATAGCCTTTATTATTTTTCCCAAGTGACTCCCTTAATCCCTTGACGTCAGATGATTTTGTTTTAAAGCACTTATAATGAAACTAGTGGCCTGGTGCACGAAATTCATGCACAGGGGTGGGGGGGGTGTCCCTCAGCCCGGCCTGCCCCCTGTCCAATTTGGCACCCCTCAGGGGATAACCAGCAGTCAGACATCACAATCCAGAACCGCTGGCTCCTAACCGCTCGCCTGCCTGCCTGATTGCCCCTAACCATCTCTGCCTCAGCCCCGCACCTGGGACCCAGGATTCCCTCCTCCAGCCGACCACAGGCACCTGGGACCTGGGCTTCCCTCCCTCTGGTCAGCCATAGGCACACGGAACCTGGGCCTGCTTTGCCCAGGCCGGCTGCAGCCACAGGAGATGGTGGGCAGGTGGCTTCGCCCAGGCTGCAGCTGCAGGTGCTGGCACCCGGGACCACAGGGTGGGCGGCTTCTCTGTCTCCCAGGCTGCAGCCAGCTGCAGGCACTGGTGCTCAGGACAGCCGACAGGCAGCTTCGCCCGGGTCCAGCTTTGTCAGGAAGGATGTGCGGATGGTCGTCCGGAAGATGTGAGGTCTAATTAGCATATTACCCTTTTATTAGTATAGATCAGTGATGGCAAACCTTTTGAGCTCGGCATGTCAGCATTTTGAAAAACCCTAACTTAACTCTGGTGCCATGTCACACAGAAATTTTTTGATATTTGCAACCATAGTAAAACAAAGACTTATATTTTTGATATTTATTTTATATATTTAAATGCCATTTAACAAAGAAAAATCAACCAAAAAGTGAGTTCGCATGGTGACACGCGTGTCATAGGTATAACTGGTATAGATCATGGTGTGTTTTTTCTTGCCATCATTAACCATATTAACTGTTGCTTATGTATTAAAGTTCTATTCCTGCTAAGTCTAGAAGCAGCCTCAGAATCCTTCTCACCATTCATCTTAAGTCTGATGCTTAGTTGATCAGAATTAATACCTGAGGTGAAGCCTCTTACTGCAGATGTATCCCAGAATATATGGCATCCTCTCTGCTTTATGATCCAGCTAATAATACATTGCCTCAATCATGTTGATTGAGGTCATTTTTCCCCTTGCAGTTTCTAGTAATAGATTACCATCTACTGCCTAGGAAGTAAAGTTGACTGTCTCCATGTAGATCGCAAAATAAGGCATTTTTCTCATCAATAAAATTTAATTATTTCAGCATGAGTAATTTTGTCAACAACATTTTGAGGCAGTAACAGTTTATAACAAATTGAATTATTGTTTCAGGTACTGTGCTGTGTCATACACAGATTTCATTTTATCTTTGCAACAACTCTATACAGTAGGTACTATAATTACACAGATGAGAACACTGAGGTATAGAGAGATCAGGTAACTTAACCAGTAAAACCTGAAAGTGGCTGAGTCCCATTTCAAATCCATGAGCCATGCCATTTAACCATTACACTCCACTCAGTATTATGCTAGAGCCTGCTCTTACTGGCTCACAAATTTTCAGGAATTGTGTAAGCTTGTCGTTAAACATGTTCATTATTAAAAATTAAATTATATAATCTTAAAAGTGAATAAATTACATTAAAACCAAAGGTAATACATACTCTAAATTCATCACTCCTCAATTATTTACTATACTTTACTGTTCTGATTCTTGAATTATTTATATCTTTTGGGTCTTTCTGGTAGAATATAATAGTGTATTACTGCATGTTTCTCCTCAGCTCTGCATTTAGTGGCATCACATTAGCAGCTGAAATCAGCCATGGATGGAGAATTTATGCCACAGAAATTGCCCGATAGTATAAATCAGAGTTTTGTTTTCTTTGATTGAGAGCCAGTTGTTAAACATGTATCGGCACAACACTGACCAAATTGGTGGTGGTGGTCTTGTCAGAATTTGTTATATTATGCAGATGAAAATCTATTTAAACAGACTTGATGTAGATATTTTCAAAGATGGGAGAATTGTCCCTGTCAACTACAGTGGGGCCTTGACTTACGAGTTTAATTCATTCCGTGACGGAGCTCGTAACTCAAATTACTCGTATGTCAAATCAAAACGTGAACAAGTGAGACACGTGATGCTGGGCTGATGTTGTGAAGTTCACTGTGACATTTGCTGCACCAACTAGCTGTGGGGTATCTGAAGCTGGCTCGTAACCCAAATTTTAGCTCGCAGCTCAAAGTAAAAAATCGGCCAAGAGACGGCTCGTATCTCGAAAAACTCGTTAGTTGGGACACTTGTAAGTCAAGGCCCCACTGTATTTTAGTTGATTCATATCTTCACTAATTGTCATCATTGCAAAGTTTTCAGTCCCCATATGGGTTGCTGGATATAATATGTCATGCCCTGTCCCTGTCCCCTCCCTTTGTAGCCTTTGTTACCTTAAGGACTCTAGTTTTCCATTTATATGTTTAAGTACCAACCTTACTGGCTTAAAAATGTAAGCTTTTAACACTGCTCTCTCTGTTCCGTATCCTTCAGATGAAAAGTGGAGTTGGGTTGCGACAGAGGAGAGAAATTCAGAAGGGGAATATTGGAGTAATGACTGCAGTAGGAGAAGAGGGAACCTATCTCCCAGGCCACAGCGCTGGCGCCCTGGACCACAGGGCTGGCAGCTTCTCCAGGTGGCTGCAGCCTGGGACCTCAGGGCAGGTGGCTTGTCCATCTCCTGGCCGCAGCCAACCTCAGGTGCTGCAGTCCGGCTTCTCTGTCTCCCCTGGGATGCAGTGTGGACGGCTTCTCCAGCTGGCTGTGCCCTGGGATCACAGGGTAGGCGGCTTCTTTATCTCCCAGGCCGAAGCCAGTCTTAGGCGCTGGAGCCGGACTTCTCTGTCTCCACTGACTTCTGCATCTCCAATAGGCCTGGAGCAGCCAGAGCCTGGATGCTTGCATAGTAGCCATGGCTGCGATGCAAGTATCTCGGCTCCGGCCTACGCCATCTTTGTTGGGTTAATTTGCATATCACTCCTGATTGGCTGGTGGGCGTGGCTTGTGGGCATCGTGAAGGGATGGTTAACTTGCATGTTTCTCTTTTATTATATAGGACTAGCTTAACTGATTTTCTTCTCTCTTTTTTACCTGATCTAACTTTGTTGGGTTCTCCTTTGTCAGTATGATTTGATTTAAGCAATTCTTTGGCATCACTATGGTAGATTTTTATGTGCTTTTATGAGATAGAGGTAGAGGCTAATGTTAATCAGGAAGATAGGGTTCAGTACTGACTAATTTGATGAGGAGGATGATTTTAATGGAGGTGATATATTCTTTTTATCTTAATTCTTTGACTCAAAATTGTCTTTGGTAGATTCTCCATGATGTTGGATATAGCTGTAATTTATATTTTCATCTTCATATAGTATTCCTTTATATCTATATGCCACATTTTATTCATTCTACCAAATATCTTTTTATTTATCCTATTTCAAACCCTTTGCAAAGGGGGACTAAGTCCTTTTCATTATTTCCTTTACTTTCTCCTACCTTTACTTTCTCTGTTCTCTATTCCCAGCATTCCCATTAGGCATATTTTAGAAGCGTTGACTTGATCCTCTATATTTCTTTATTTTAAAAAAAATCACTGAAGATATCATGGCAAAAGATGTTTCTTCTAGCCCTTTAGCAATCGCATTTCCTATTTTCAATTGCTTTTTCATAGATTTAGTATGGTTTCAAACTCTCTGGAGGATATCCTATCTAATAAAAGAGAAACATGCAAATTGACCATAACCCCGACACCCTTCCCATTGGCTAGTCAGCAGGATATGCAAATTAACTGCCAACCAAGATGGCTGCTGGCCGCCGGGCAGCTGAAGCGAATAGGAGGCTTGCTTGCTCCAGTGACGGAGGAAGCCAAGGTTCCCGGCCTGCGGCAGCCCAGCTCTAAGTTCTGGATGCAACAAAGTTGCAATTATAGAACCTAAACAAGCTCCAGATAGCTGCTTTCAGCCAGCAGCAGGCTCAGAGCTTAGAGCGGCAGTGATGGCAACAGTGTTTCAAATATAGAACCTAAACAAAGCCCAGATATCTGCTTTCAGCAGCCGAGGCCTCAAGCTGGAGCCAGCCTCAGAGCTAAAGCCGGCTCTCAGCTCCAGTGACAGCCATAGAAAGTAAATAAATCCCAGAATAAAAAAAAAAAAGAAAAGGAGAGGCTGGGAGCTTCAGTCACCCGCCAGCCTGAAAACAGCCTTCAGCCCCTCACCCAGACTGGCCAGGCACCCCAGTGGGGACCCCCACCCTGAAGGGGGTGCGAGAAGCCTAAAAACAGCCATCAGCCCATCATCCAGGCTGGCCAGGCACCCAAGCGGGACCCCCACCCTGATCCGGGACACCCTTCAGGGCAAACCAGCTGGCCCCCACCCGTGCACCAGGCCTCTATACTATACTACAGGCAGGGTGGGACAGCGCAAGCTGCCATCCGGCCCCCATGTGCAGCCCTGGGCAGCGGGGCATAAGCTCTGCCCCCAGCTGGGACCCCTGTGTGCCACCTGAGCCCCCAGCCAGGACCCCCGTGCCGCCTGAGCCCCGTACTGCTAAGCCCCGCCCCCAGCTGGGACCCTATGACTATTGGAGAGCAGGAAAGTGCCACTGGGCCCTGGGTTGCTGTGGTGATCCGGCTATCAGTAAGTAGAAAAGTGCAGCCTGTAGGTAGCCCCCAGCTGCGCCTGATCCGGGAGCAGGAAAGCAAGCCCAGCCTGCAGGCAGCCCCCAGCTGCGCCTTCTCCCCAGTCGCCATGAGGATCCGGGAGCAGGAAAGCAAGCCTGGCCTGCGGGCAGCCCCAAACTTTGCCTGCTCCCCAGTTGCCATGGTGATCTGGGAGCAGGAAAGCAAGCCTGGCCTGAGGGCAGCCCCCAGCTGGGCCTGACCCAGGAGCAGGAAAGCCCGGCCTGTGGACAGCCCCCAGCTGGGCCTGCTCCCCAGTCGCCATGGGGATCCAGGAGCAGGAGAGCAAGTCCGGCCTGCAGGCAGCTCCAAGCTGGGCCTGCTCCCCGGTTGCCATGGAGACCTGGAAGCGGGAAAGCCCGGCCTGTGGGCAGCCCCCAGCTGGGCCTGCTCCCCCGTCGCCGTGGCTATCCTGGAGCAGGAAAGCCCGGCTTGCAAGCAGCACCCCCATCCTGGCCATAGCTCAAGGGAGAGTACAACATGCAGTGGAGGCCAGGAGCCTGAGAGATCAACACAGAGAAGCTCCTGCTCCAAGCCTCCATGGTGTGGCTGGGGGCTGGCCCCCAGCAGACACACACACACACACACACACAGTGCCTGCTCTGAGCCTCCAATGTGGCTGGGGGCAGACCCCCAGTGGGGACACACACAAACACACACACACACACACACACACACACACACAGCAACTGCTTCGAGCCTACGTGGCGTGGCTGGGGGCAGGCCCCAGCAGACACACACACACACACACACACACACACACACACACACACACGGGACGCCTGCTCCAAGCCTCTGCTGCCAGACTGTGGCCAGCAGTAGGACATCCACTGAGGGCTCCCGGACTGTGAGAAGGGCAGGCTGGGCTGAGGGAACCCCCACCCCCCAGTGCACGAGTTTCGTGCACTGGGCCTCTAGTTATTTATAATTAATAGAAGACTTCTTTTGCCTGAATTGTGTTTCCACAGGTGCCATTTTTAGTTTAGTTCCATACCTTATTGCATTTAGGGTCAAGAGAACTCAGAGGTTTATAGCACACAAATACTGGAGTGGGACTACCTGGTTTTGAATTCAGGCTCCGACATTTGTGACCGTGTAACTAACCCCAGGTATTTAATTTGTGATTGAATCAGTTATTTCATCAGCATAATGAAAATAATTCTGGTATCTCCCTCCTGGAGATGTTGTAAAAATTAAGTGAAATAATTTGTGTAAATCCATACTTAAAGCATGTCTGATACTCAGTGAGCACTGAGTAATTGTTAGCTGTTACCGTACGCCAGGTGCAGTGTTCTAGTCTCCAGGCATGTAAAATTGAAGCAGCTCTCTGCCACTTGGAGCCTGCAGAGGCCTGGGGACAGGACTTCTGTGGCAACAAATAGGAAGGTTGTGGTCCAAGGCCACTCTTGATGGCTGTAAGCAGTGTCTTCGAAACCAGAGGGAACACACGGCTCTTCTTAAAAGCGAAGGTGTTTATGCTTGAGATGAAACTGAATTCTATATAAATATGATTATGTATATAAAGAGATGTGCTTATGTGTACAAAGCAAAAAATAACACAGTGATTCCTGGTGGCAAACCGAACAAAACCAAAGTAACCTGGAGAAAGGTAACTTGTGGTCATAGAAACAGTTGCATGGTCCATGCTGAATTCTGAAAACCTTCCTGCTAAGGCCATTGGACACAGAATCTGAATAATATTATTCCCCTCTAGGATTTAAACTTATTGAGAAGTAAATAAATAAAAGTGGATTGTAAAAAAAAAATTTGATGCAGACTTGGGCCAGTCTCTCAAAAACTTAAGACAAAGCTCGATATTATTTATCAAGCCTGGCATTCACCTTCTATCCCAATGGCAGTCATGGTACATGGTATATAACCATAATATTCAAAATTCTGATACATTCTCATTGGTTGTATAAGTTTATTTAGCATTAAAATATAACCTGAGGCTGACACTACAGCACGAGCCCTTTAATTTATTTTGTGCTTAGGGAAATACACAGGGGAAAGCTTTGGAGGTGCCAAGGGGGGAAAGAATGTAAATGACAAAGTAAGGCATAGACAGTATCCCTAGGGTTGTTCGATGTGGTAGGAATAACTATGATGTGGACTAATAAATGACATAGAAAGCTTGTAGCAGGCGGAGTCACATGGTCGGTTGAGTGTGGAGTTGGGTCAACACCAGGGAGGGCTTACAGTCTGGAAGAAGAGTGTGCTCACTATCCTGTAATAGTCAGAACAAAGCTGACATTTTTGAGCAGCAGAGTAATCTACACTAATAAAAGAGAAACATGCAAATTAACCATCACTCCGCCACTCGGTTACACCCACCAGCCAATCAGAGCAACTATGCAAATTAACCCAACAAAGATGCCGGTTAATTTGCATATGCAAGCACAGAGCAAATACTGAAGACAACTGAAGATGGCGGCAGCCACGAGCTGGAGTGAGCAGGAGGCTTGGGTTGCTCCCGGCGATGGAGGAAGCCAAGCTTCCAGCCAACCCTAGCCTCTGCTCGAGGAGCTGGAAAAAAAAAAAAAGGAGGGGCTGGGAGCAGCCAGAGTAGAGAAGCCAAGCCTTACTGCTGCGGCCGGACCAAAGGCGTGGATCCTGGGTGCTGGAGGAAAACCGGTGCCGGCAGCCAGGGGAAGGAAGGCCTATTGCGAGAATCTTCATGCAATGGGCCACTAGTCTATATAAAAGGTTGAGCTACCAGCCGACCGGCCAGAAGGTATGATGTGCACTGACCACCAGTGGGCAGACGCTCAATACAGGAACTGCCTAACTGCGGTGACTTGGCAGCGGCAGTTCTCAGGTGACACACCCTGGAACCAGAGAGGAGGGAGCCCTATGCCTCCCAGGCCACGCAATTCGGCTGTGGGTTTTGTTGTTGTCAGTCCCGAATCTGGTTTACTGCACACTTGTGTTTGCATTCCACACCCTGTAAGACAGCAACTTTGCAGAGTGCCCTCTCTCACTCTGGGACCCCTTGGGGGATGTCGGAGAGCCAGTTTCGGCCCGATCCCTGCAGACCAGGACCTCACCTGCCAGAGGAACCCCATTCACTCCACAGACGCCCTTCGAGCTGCAGCACCACCACAGGTGCCGCCAACCAGGAGGGACCATGGGAGGTTGGCTCCAGGGCATGTCTGGCCCGTCTAGCCCAGTCCCACCCCGCCAACCACTTTCTAATTAATTTCCTTTCAATGTGCACAAATCCGTGCACTGGGCCACTAGTATGATATAAAGAGGATATTTTGGGTTTGGTAGTTTTAATTTTTGTCCCTATGTAAAAGATGCAAATGTTCTCAGTGTTTGGAAAATTCAAAAAAATTTTCCTGAGCTACATCTACTAAACTCTACAGAAAAGTCAGTTATATGACATTTTTCAAAAGACCGTTGTGCCTTTCAATCTCTTTTTCTTTAATGTTTAAATATAACATTTTTGAGAAGTTCCAGAGTTTTATGAAACAGGAATGCTGGCCATGGCAGTTCAAAGGTGTGCAGATCGAAAGTATGAAATAATTGAGGATAATGGGAAATTAAGATTGCAGGGCTTACTCTTCAATTGTAGCAGGAAAACTACATAGCAAAGTTCCGAATAAAACATGAATAAATATTCAAGTTCTTGCAAGTTTATAAATTGCCTGGTATGTCTGTAACTACATTGCTATTATGTGGCAAAAGCATTGGGGAGTTCAGGATGTGTATTTATGGACTGATTCCCCAATAGATAACTGCACTATTCCGGAATGCTATTGCTATGTCAATAGCTGTAGACTTATTGTTTTAAAATTTTTCCATTTTTCAACCTAATTAACTTAGAATGTCTCTAACGTGACTTGCAAAGAATTTTATATTTATATTTTGCAATCAGCATTTGATTGGCGCTCAGGTTTGAGACATGCACTAAAATGTGTAAACATTTTGTAAGATAATAAATAGCTCCTAAATGTTTTATGATTGCCTGTTCCCTGCTAATTGGTCATGGATTGAAATTCCCCATTGTTTAATTTTTTTTAATTTGTGGGAAATTTTTATAAATGAGTATGTTGGACTTCATATCACAGCTGTTGTCATTTAAAGTTTGGACAGAATTATTACAAATGAAGCCCTGCTGTGAAATCAAAGTCAAAAGGCATCTTGGCATCCCAACCATTTCCTTGGGAGAAGATTACAGCTCAAGTCTGTTGAACTTTATTGCCTTGGGCCTCATGACAGTCTTCAGAAACATGCAAGGCATTTCTGTTAAAGAAATTCAGATGTGCTGGGACACAGGGGATGGCATTCTTGTGCATAGCAGTGTCCTAAGCAAAGGGGTGAGGAATAAGTCAGGAAAAAAAAAAGATGATTCACACTTCTGCCGTGTTCTGGGATTATTTTATAAAATCCATGGAGATGATAGAGAACATACAGTGATACCATATAGGAAAAAGATATGCTGTTTTTCTACATGGCCTGACAGTATATTATGTTCCAGTTTTATTAAGAGAGAGTAAAATTGACAAGTAAAATTGTAGTATATATAAAGGGTATAGTTTGATAATTTGATGTATATAGTGTGAAAGGATTTCGAAAATTGATTTAACTTATCCATCACCTCACATATTCACCCTTTTTTGGTGGAATACTTATGTTCTATTCCTTTAGCAAATTTCAATTATACAATACAGTATTATCAACTATAGTCACCATGTTATACATTAGATCCTTAGATCTTACTCATCTTATAATTCAAAGTTTGTTCTCTTTTCCCAGCATCTCCCCGTACTCCCCATGCCCCAGCCCCTGGCAGCCACCATTTTACTATTTACATTTACTATTTCAATTTTTTTTTATTCCACCTATAGATAATATGAACTACTTGTTTTTCTTTGTCTGACTTATTTCACTTACCAAAATGCCCTCCAGGTTCATCCATATTGTTGCAAATGTCAGGATTTCCTTCCTTTTTAAGGCTGAATAATATTCCATTGTGAATATAAACCACATTTTCTTTATGATTCGTTCATTGATGGCCACTTAGTTTGTTTTCATACCTTGCCTATTGTAAATAATGCTTCAGTGAACATGGGAGTACAGGTAATCTCTTCAAGATAATAATTTCAGCCCTAGCAGGATGGCTCAGTTGATTGAGTGTCCTCTCATGCAGGTTTAATCCTCGATTTGGGCATACTAGGTGTACCAGTTAATAATGCGGATTTTTTTCAATAGATGGAGTTACACATATGTTGATATATATGTGATTTGATATGTATGCTATTTTGTTGTATTGGCAACAAGCTTCAAAACTTCATATGTCAAATTTGCTGAAGGTGTTAACATCATAGATATTTTTACGCTTAAAAATGTCGAATTTTGTGCCAAAAAAAGAGCATTTGTGGGAAGTTTTAATTCATTACTTTATTTTGAAGAAAAAGTTACTGGGAAGCTTATGGTGAACATGCTCCATCTCAAGATACTTGTGAATGCTGGTTTAAACACTTTAAAAGTGATGATTTCGATGTGAAAGAAAAAGAACATCCAGATCAACCGAAAAAGTTTGAAGACCAACAATTCCAAGCATTATTGGATGAAGATGCGTGTCAAACTCAAAAATAACTTGCAGAAAGATTAAACGTTCCTCAGCAAACAACTTCCGATCATTTATAAGCAATGAGAACGATTTTAAAGGAAGGAAAATGGGTGCCACATCAACTGAACGAAAGAAAAATGGGAAACCAAAAAGTCATCAGTAAAATGTTGCTTCAACGGCACAAAATAAAGTCTTTTTTGCATCGAATTGTGGCTAGCGATGAAAAGTGGATTTATTTTGAGAATCCCAAATGCACAAAATCATGGGTTGATCCAGGTCAACCATCAACATCGACTGCAAGGCCAAATCGCTTTGGAAAGAAGACAATGCTCTGCGTTTGGTGGGATCAGGAAGGTGGGGTGTATTATGAGCTTCTAAAACCAGGTGAAACCCTTAATACTGATGGCTACCGACAACAAATAATCAATTCGAACCATGCTTTGATCGTGAAATGACCAGAATGTGCCAGAAGACATGGCAAAGTAATTTTGATTCATGATAACACACCATCACACACTTCAAAACCAGTTAGACACGTTAAAAGATCTTGCCTGGGAAGTATTAACCCACCGCTGTATTCACCAGACCTTGCTCCTTTAGATTACCACTTGTTCTGATCAATGGCACATGCACTTTCTGAGCAGCACTTCAAAACGTAGGAAGAAGTGGAAAATTGGGTCTCTGAATGGTTTGCCTAAAAACAAGAAAAGTTCTATTGGGACGGTATCCACAAATTACCTGAAAGATGGGGGAAATGTGTAGCTAGCGATGGACATTACTTGGAATAAAGCACTTTTGATGTTTCTCTTGAAATTATCTTGTTTTCTATGATTACAAAAACCGCCATTATTAACTGGTACACCTAGTATATGGGTAGGAGGCAACCATTCAATCTTTCTTTCTTCGTCTCTCTCTAAGAACCAATGGAAACATATCCTTGTGTAAGGATTTTTTTAAAAATTATTATTATTTCATCATCTTTGGATATATACTCAGAAATGGAGTTACTGGATCATATAGTAGTTCTATTTTTTAATTTCTTGAGGAACCTCCATACTGTTTTTCATAGTGCCTGTACCAGTTTACATTTCCACCAGCACTATACAAGGGTTCTCCATTCTCCACATCCTTGTTAGCACTTGTAATTTTTTATCTGTTTGATAATAGCAATTCTAACAGATGTGAGGTGATACATTGTGGTTTTGATTTGCATTCCCCTGATAATTATTTTGAGTACCTTTTCATATACCTGTTAGCTATTTGTATGTCTTCTTTGGAAAATGTCTATTTAATTTCTTGGCCCATTTTTTAATTGGGTTATTTGTATTTTTGCTATTGACTTATGAGTTCCTTGAATATATTGGACATTAATCTCTTACTGGACATGTTCTCCCTTTTAGTAAGCTGCCTTTTCATTTTGTTGATGATTTTCTTTGCTGTGCAGAAGCTCTTTAGTTTGGATCATACAGTATGGCTTATTTCACTTAGCATAATTCCTCAAGGTTCATCCTTATAGTGTGTGTTGGAATTTCCTTCCTTTTTAATTCTGAATAGTATTCCTCTGTGCATGCATGCATGCATGCACACATTTTGTTTATTCATTTCTCTGTTGGGTTGTTTTCACATATTGGGTATTCTAAATAGTGCCTCTATGAACATGAATGTACAAATATCTGTTCAAGTCACTACTATTTTGGGTATATACCCAGAAGTAGAATTGTTTGATCATATGATAATTCTATTTTTCAATTTTGAGAAATTGCCATATTATTTTTATACCATTTCACATTATCAGTAGCATTTTCTGACTATTCGAACAACATTTTATCCAATGGATTTTAGCATCAGTGGTATTTCTTGCCTGATCAATAACAAAATACCCTTGTATGTGACACTCAGAGAGAAAAAATATTTCCAATTAATTATAAAATGCATTCCAGTTTCAGAGAAGTTAAAATATGAAAAAAAATGTGTATTTAGATTCAATGAAATGCAATAGTTAAATGTATCAAAACCACCTCCAAGCCCTAACCGGTTTGGTTCAGTGGGTAGAGTGTTGGCCTGTGGACTGAAGGGTCCCAGGTTCGATTCCGTTCAAGGACATGTACCTTGGTTGCAGGCACATCCCCAGTAGGGGGTGTGCAGGAGGCAGCTGATCAATGTTTCTCTCTCATTGATGTTTCTAACCCTCTATCCCACTCCCTTCCTCTCTGTAAAAAATCAATAAAATATATATATTTTTTAAAACACCTCCAAAAATTGTTTTCTATGAATTACATACTTCATAACAATTTTTGGAAAACAGATAAGTAAAGCTAGCTATTCATCATGAGCATATCAAAATGTCTTTCTCAAAATGTATTTTTATCTCATTTCTAAAAGAATGTGCTTCAGGGACAGAATTTTTTCTCCCAAACCTACCTTAGTACATCTTAGTAACAATTTGGAATAAAAAAAACCCATTGGACAGTAAACAATGTATCCCAGATTTTTGTTTCCATATGTTTATAATTTCCGATAAATGTGCTAATTAATACTTATTTCTCTTTGTTTTGTCTAAGGATTGTTCCAGTTTAGAGGAGTATAACATTGCTGCAGCATTACTCCCTTTGACCAGTGCTTTCTATAGGGTAAGTTTCATTAATCTATATATATATAAGCTCATTATGATTTATATAAATGTATTCAGTACATGAATCCAGTATGTCTAAGACATATCTGTGGTTATATTTGTTATAACATTTATTGTATGCTATGTGTAGAAATTTTAATCTCTGATACTAAATCATCTAAAACAGAACCACCCATTTCATCCCTGCTTCACTTTTTATAGCACTTTATACCAACTGAAATTATGTTATGTATTTATTTGTTTACTTTTGGGTGTTTTCCCCACCACAGAAAGTAAATTCCATGAGGTTGGGATATTGTCTGTCTTACCTGATGTGATACTCTAATGTCAATCAGTAAATATTTGTTGAATGAATAAATGGACAAACGAAATAAATCTATAGGGGTGGAAATTAGAGTTTAACTTCATTGACAATGTCTATGAACCTTCTGAGAATTTTCTGGAATGTTTAGTGAATCTCATGATTCTTTCACTTAAATTTATTGCATTTCTCCTATCCATGTCTTTTCATAAAGAAATTAGTTTTATTGCAAATAAATTCAGCAAGTTCTTTTTATTCTCTCTTTTCCTGTGGAGAACTTATAAGAATTTAAATAGTTAACACTCTGCACAGCACAGGTAATACATCCTTCTGAGATGTGCAGTGGGAAACAACACGCCTGTGGCCTCCAGGCTGACTCACTGCTGAGCCATACGCAGTAGCTTTGGGACTTCAACAGGGAACATGGAAGGACTTCCAGCATAAGTGACTCCATATTTTCATGGGTTTATTAAATATCCAGGTCTTGAGGCACCAGATGATGTGCCTCAGGTAGAGTCCTCGCCATGAAAAGATCATACCCCTAGATGCTAGCAGTAGTCTTACTCTTTATTCTGCCTGTCCTTTCTATTTCATCCACCATTTCTAACTGATGAGGCCTAGCTACTTTCCTAGTAGCTAGTAGGTGCTCAAAAAACATTTATTGATAAGACCAGTTTTCTAAAAACTCTATTTCAAATAGTATGTCCACAGTCTTGGAGTTAAAGGTCTTAACCTAAAGTTCTCCCTAATCAAGAGCTCTTTCTCTGCTGCCAAGCACTGAATATCCCTCTTTTTCCTACTTGCCCTCTTCTAAAACCAAAAGTGGAATTTATGAGGTTCACACTTTTGAGAACTGGGAAGTCACACTGAGCATGATCAGGAAACAAGGCTAAACCGCAAAAATGTCAACAAATGAATTTGGGTGTGGAACTAATGACATTGCTGGAGTTTGGACATCATCTTTTGGTCTTCCTGCCCAGCTTAAGTTCTTAGTTTTTTATCTCATTCCTCTGCTGGCATGGAGAACACTGTCACAAAAATAGGCCAGGCTCTCCTGCATCGTAAGCCACCTAGGAAATTTGCCTCTATATCTCAGAGTAGCTAGATCACTTCAACCTATGTCTAATTAGCTTCATAGCATTTAAGAGTGCTCACATGGGCATTTGTTAAAGAAAATGACATTAAAAAAATTTCCCACTTCAACATCTAAGCTATTTTAAAACCTAGATATTGTGCATAAATAAATAAGGAGAAACATAGGGAAAATAAGAATTGATAGTAGAAACCCAATTGCTCAAGTGACACAGGTCCTTTATGGTTTTTTTTGGGGCGGGGGGGTGGGGGGGTGTTGAATCATTTAACCATTTTACAATGTATATTAGTAAGGGTTTGACCCTGATAACAGAAACACCATAGTGGTATGAAGTAAGGAATTTATTATAGGGACCAGCCCTTACAGTGTTATGGAAGCTGTAGGAAAAGCTTATGGAAGTCTTTGAATGAGGGCCTGAGGTCTCTGTAGGTCATCGGGACAGCAATCGGGAAGAACAGCTGGACATGACGCAGGGCATTTTTGCCGTGACAGACTGGAATCTGTACCTACCTCTTACGTCCTCCCACCTCGACAGTGCAGGTGACCTGCAAGAGAAGTAGCACTGTTGGCCATGGAGCTGCGCATGCACCTGGCCCTGGACTAGGAGAAGCTGAAGGAAGAGATCCAGCAGGAACTGGAAGAGCTAGGAGCTCAGTTCCTTCTCCATGTCAACAAGGTGAACCAGCAGATCAGTGACGAAGTCTATGAACTCAAGAGCACCTGGCATCCTAAACTGACCTCCAGATGTATGGCTGCTGCTTCGTTTTTGCCTTCCAAATCTTGGACAACTTTCTCTGGAGCCATAGAGGGAAGAGAATTCAGGAAAATATAGTTCTAGCTTAGCTTCATTTACACATCACAAAACTACCACACTGTCTCTTTTAGTTTTATGGGAGTTGTTAATGCAATTAGTTAACAAGTTGGGCTAAATGCCATGGTGTTTCTCTGTATTATCAAACCTAACATTCAGATGTATGTTTTAAGAGTGGGTTTACCAATTTAGTTCTTTGTTGTTGGCTTGGGTTGATTTGATTTGGTTTGGTTTGGCTTGATTTGTTTTGGGTGTGAATTAGGTAAGGTCCAGTCAGGAATCAGAAACACCAGTAAAACGAGCAGGGAAATTTTAATTAAGTAGCTTAAATTTTATTAAATAGTAACAGGATTAACTACTAAGAATTAAAGAGAATTCTATAGAATACAAGCATAGCAGGTAAAGGGAGCAGCTGGTACCTCTAGGCTCAGGCAGAGTCCCCAGGAAAGGAGAAAACTGGGAAGAGGGTCCTTCCCCCACAAAACTGAGAGCCAGACCTTGTTGGAGAGGTGCTTCTGTGGCCAGTGGATGGCATGGAAATTCACGGAGGTGCCACATTCCAGGGCTGGCAAGCAAGAAACTGCCTACTGGAGTTCTGGCAAGACTTGCTAGGGATCCACTCACTAGGGTGCCAGTGAGACTTCACAGGAAGCCACTCTTTGGGGTACCACTGGAACTTGCTAAGTTGGAGAGCATTTCTGGGTGCATGCCACAGGAGCCAGAAGGAAAAAGCACACCACTCAGACTTCAGTGTCGCTTCACTGCCCTGTACTGGCATAAGTGCACCGCTGGCAAGGAGGACTGTTGGCAGGTCCAGCTCCTGTACCACAAAGCAGAGCAAAGAAAGGTAGATGTGGAGAAAAGAGCTCTGCATTGATAACTGACACGGGAGGTATGGGAAGGGATGGGTGGGTCATACTGATTCTTAGATGCTTTTTAAATTTCTGTCTTATGGGAAATTATTTCTGGGTCATATGCATTTTTTAATTCAGGAAAATCTGTAGATGTAAAGTGTTATCCTGGCCACTGACTGCAAATGAGCCGTTCGCATACTGCTCAGCCAGTATCAACTCCTGGCTCCTGCTCAGCCTGACTTCAAAGATTGGACTCAGCTGCTTGTCTTTTTAAAACTTACTTTAAAAGTATTTTAATAATATTTATTAGTATATTTTTTCAATGCAGCAAAAGTTTATTACTCATCTCAACATACAGAGTTATTATGCCAGGCAATATATAATGGGCAGCAGAGTGAATAAATGGTTTTCATGGCCAGTAGGAGCTTATATTACTCTTTCTAATATAGTAAGTAATTCCACCAACCAAATGGGCATTTTCTAAAATAAAAGTAATACATATACATGGTTAGAAAATTCAGATAATACAGAAAGATTCACAGTGCAAAATGAAAGCTCCCTTTCCCACCTCTGTCCCATTTCCTCTGATGGTTATTTCTTCCTGGTTGGGAAAAATTGTGCATTTTTGCCAGAATATACAGATAAAATTACATTTTTTTAAACTAAAGTTATCAAACCATTCACACTGTTTTCCTACCTTGCTTTTTTTCACTGAATAGTACATCTTGGAGACCCTTCCATATACCTAAAAAGGTACATAGCACATATACCTATTTCTTTTTAATGATTGCATGTATATTTTCTTTTTAATGAAAAGATCGTGTACATATCCTTACCATTCTTATAAGAGCAGACCATTTCATTGGCCCAGATGAGCTATAAATCTTTCAGAGCTTTATTTATTATAAAAGATGTTCCACTGATAACATGATCTATCTTAGATCCTTGGGAATTTGTTATGGTTTTTCCCCCCTACTGTTTTTTCTCACTTTTCTCTACTCATGCTTCTTTAACTTATGAAGCCTTTCTTGAAGATGGTGACTTAACAGCCAGTTTCAAATTGTTAGAATTACTCCCTGTTCCTCGGCAACCACTAATATAATATACCTTTTGTCTCTATAAATTTGCGTTTTCTGGACATTTTATATAAATGGAATCATATAACATATGTTTCTTTATGTCTGCCTTCTTTTACTTAGCATTATATATATTTTATTCCTCACCCGAGGTCACGCCCATTGATTTTAGTGGGAGGAGGTGAAGGCAAGAGGTAGTGGTGTTGGCAGGAGGAGAGGGAGAGAGAAACATCGATGTGAGAGAGAACATTGATTAGTCACCGTCCATATGTGCCTGGACCAGAGATCAAATCTGCAATCTAGGTATGTGCCCTGATCAGGAATTAAACCCACCACCTTTTGATACTTGGGATGATGCTCCAACCAACTGAGCCACACTGGCCAGGGCTGAGCATAATATATTTGATGTTTGCCTTGTTGGTAGATGATTTCCTTAGAACGATTAATTACTAATTAAGAATTTTCCACCCCCAGAGTGCTTAGGTCACCTTCTGTTTTGTTTCAACTTGTATCTAATTCAAAATGTAATATATAATTAAACTAATTGTATTTTCATAAATACATTAGGAAAAATGTGAAATGTAAAGCATTTCCCAGTTTGAAGAAATATATATTTTACATGTAAATAAAACTTAAGACCTAGTTATTGTATATTCAGGGTGGTACGATAGGAAAATAAGTTGGTCACTACCTGTAAAAAGTCATTTGTGTAAACTAGCTTAGTTAATCAAAGAAGCAGAAAGTAAACACTAAAGCATGGAGAACCACAGAATTTCCTGAGCCATCTCCTGAGCGATGACCTTCCTGCCACCAGGCTCTAGCAATAATTCTGCCCAACCCCTGCCCTCCAAAATGAACAAACTAAAATCTATTTATCTGTGTCTTTCTTGTGTAAGCCTGTGTATCTAACAGAACATGGTTTTTAAAAAAAGTCCAGAGGAAGATGATAGAAATAATAATGATAGCTAGTATCATATTTATGATATTGTGATTGCTACTAATTAATAAATGATAAGAGAGTTTCCTAAAAATCTACAGAAGAGGAAAAGAATTTTATTGTTCTTAGATGTCATGATCTGGGTACATCGTATTTCCTACAAAAGGTCTCAAAGGATTACATTTTTTGACACATACACAAAAAAGGAGAGTCTTTTTTCATCTTTTTTTTTTCTGCTGTAAAATCAAATACTAATCTTAAAAATAAGTCAGCAGAAAAATGTTTGAGAGTGAAGACAGGCATCAACACTGGGCTGAATCCAGATTTGGCCTGGAAAAGAGATGAATGTGCTTGTTCTTGCAGATGCCTCTGGCACAGCAGAATTTTAGAATGGCCAGAGGAATGGCGTCTTGCTTTTATTTCCTCCCTTCATTTCTTTTCTTGTTCTTTAGTACAAGTTAGCATTCCATTCCTTTCTCCTCTGTTTCCTCACAGCCTCTTCTTGCTTCCCTCACTTTTTCTTTCCAGCTGTAGATGGCTGCTCTGTTCCTAATACCTGGAAAACCTCTGCTTCTGAGAAACTGAATTATTATACTTGGTTCAGAGTTGCTGTTCTTCATTAATATTAGTTTGTGTTCACTGTTTAAACTAGTGCTATAAGGCAGCTATAAAGTGATTTACTCCAAAGATCTAGAATGGATATTAACTATTGTGTTTTTCAGTGAAGAATTACAAGTATTCGTTAAATATTTTTCTAGACTTTTCAACTTCTTTCATATTATGGTCAAAGGTTTGGGGCCCTTTGGTTTATTCTTCAGAAAAGAAGGCAGCCTACTCCAACTCTGGTTCTTTCTCTATTCCAAAAGAAATTTAGCCTAATTCAGTTCAGTTGGCATTGAACTACTAAAATGCCCCAAGTGCTAGGAATGAAAAGTGAATGAGTCAGGATCTCTGCCCTTGAGGAGTGCACACACTTACAGAAAAAGGTAGTTTAGTAAAATAAATTACAACATAAGTGTTCGAAAACAGATATAATATATTTTAAATACCTTTATTCCTGGCGCAACAAGGAACACTGCAAAGAAATTGTCACATTTGTGCCTTGAAAGATAAAATAGGCATTTGTCTTATAGGTGGGATGAGATGGGGAGTGGGTAGGCAGGGAAGGCATACATATTCCAGACAGAGAAGACACCAGGGATCCTTACTGGAGTTGTGGCTGGAGACGGAGGCAGGAAAAACGGTAGTATGTGGCTAGACCATGCAGGGCCTTGTGTGCCACGTCAAGGAAGTTTAATAATGTATACCTTGCAAGGAGTTTTTACTTCTACACTCACATTTAAAAAAAAATGGTTTAGATAAACTAATAGCAAAAACAAGATTTAAAGGAATGTGGTAACTTATAAGTGATCATCAGGCTATTTAGTAATAATTAATATTTATGCTTTCTCCATTAGACTATCAACTTTCCATGCTTTCCTGGGCTCATTTCTTGTTCTCTCCTCTTTTCGTTTTTCAGAGCCCTCTTTCTGTTATTTCTTCTGCTTCAGCCAGTCTTAGAGCATCCTTCAACATTAATATACATGAAAACTACACAAATCAAGAGACTTTTATTAATGTTATAGAGGAAGTTGTTAGTCACAAGGATAATTTGTTACCAGCAATTAACCTTCAACCTCAAGATTTATTATCAATTTCCAATCAAAACTGTTAACCCCAATTATTCTCTGAGAAATATCCACCTTGAAGGAGGGACCTGCCATTTCTTCTTGATTATTGTATAACAGAGTGGAGTTTGAAGAACAAATTACCATTCAATGTGGCAGTCAAACCAGATGCTGGGGAACAGGAAGATGGTCTGACTTGACTCTCTTCTTAGTTTTTAATATTTGTTTTTGTGTTCTGGAATTTGGTGCCTTAGGGGGGAATAGTGTCTGTATACTAAGAAATTGAGAGAATATGGTGTGAGTGGTTTATATACTAAGAAAATACCATAATCTTGGTTATATAAAGTCCTCAGCTAAATTCTAGACATTTTCCATAAGTGCTTTGGGCAACAGCCTAATTTTAAAAGGAGAGTTATAGATGCAGATTTAAAATATGTATGTGGAATGGATTGGACACCATTTTAAAAAATATTCTTGAAAAGGTCCTGCATAATGATGGTGTGTAATTGCTTTCTTTTACCCAACTTAGTTTCTCCACTAATATTGGCTAATTTGTTTAATATGGTTCACACCAAACCAAAGGTTACATGTAGCCTCTTATGTTGCATGTGATCTAGACAGAACTACAGAAGCAATTTTCTGTATTTTCCCAATGTCACTACAGCCCAATTGGGAATAGGACATCCATAAGACCCTATCTATAAACTGTCATGTGACTATGACAATTACTAATATATTAATGTTTATTTTAATACTAGAGGCCCGATGCACAAAATTCGTGCAAGAGTAGGCCCCGGCTGCCTTGGCCCTTGCAGCCCCAACCCCACCCAGTGGTCATTATAGAAGGTCGTTCCACCATCTGGTCTAATTAGCATATTAGCTCTTTATTATATAGGATAACTATTATGGCTATTTTCCATAGAAAGAAATTAAATTAAAGAATAATAATACTTTTATTGAATACATCTAACATACTAGAACTATGCTAAATGCTTTATATGCATGGTTTAATAATTATTATTAATAACATTTTTTAGATATAATCATGTGTTTTTTTAGTTCTTCTTTAAGACATAGTCTGACTTTTTCTCATCTAAGACTTGGGCTTATCTGAAACTCTGATATCTAGGCTTCAGAAAACAAGGTGTAAGCTCATGAAACAACTTTTTCCCTCTTGAATTTTCTAATACTTTATAGTTTTGATTTGTGTACAGAATTCACTATGAAATTTTTTAAACAACTTTTTTACCCACAAAGATATTATCAGAGTGAAAAAAGTAAGCCATATTCAAAGCCATTTTTACTTCTTAAACCTCCAAAAATCTTTTCATTCTTTTTAATAATTTATTAGCATCATATATTATATGTAATATCTGATGAAACATATAATAATACGTTATATTATTAACATGTGCTGAGCTGTACTTTGTAAGGAATAATGGGGTAATGGATGATCCCAGTCACCACAAGCATCACCAAGACTGTGAGCTGATTTCCAAAGAGGAATTGCGTTAGTTCTGAGCCATCCATTGTTTTATGCCAGGTTCCCCTCAGGATTAATTCAGGTTATGAAATAAAATTTTTCTTGTGGAGAGTTAACTGATTTTAGTGCAATCAAATCTTTACCCACTTCTCTAGAGCTACTCCTCTAGAGCTACTTATACTGACCTTCCTAGACTATGTGTGATTTATGATTCAAATAACATTTATATTTAAGATACATTTAAGGGAAATTTTTAATTATACTCATTTTAAAATAGAGATCAATTAAATTTTTGTCTGATACTGTCTTTTTTAAATAACTAATGAGTGTTGTAGTCTCCTGGGAGGAAGAGGCCCTGTGCCTCCTACAGGGAACCTGTGTCACCCGCAGCCACCATATGAGCTGCAGACCTCTCTCCCTCTCCCTTCCTCTCTGAAATCAATAAAAAATATATACATTAAAAAACATTGACTGTTCTCGAAGGCATGAGATCGCTGAGTCTGACATTTGGCTCCTTACCTCCCCCTTCACTCTGGTCCTGGAGTAATGGGAAGTGGCAATAAATAGAACCCGGGTGTCTAACCTGAGACCTTTAAGGAATTGCAGCTATGTGAGTGCAACCCCTAGTCACTTGTTTGAAGGGAGTGGGTGGCAAGAGTTCTTGTTACATTTTTATACAATTGGATCTGGTCATACTCTTAGAGACAAGGAGCTGCACATCTTTCCCAATAGATTTGTAATTCATTTTGAGTCAATTACTTCAGCAATCATTTAAGTACTTACTATGTATAAGATGCGGCAAGGATGGTGATGATGATGGTAGTGGGAGTTGAAGTATACTACTATGATGCATGAACGATGTTTCTATCTCTTTCCCTTCTTCTCTGTCTTAAAAAATCAATAAAATTGGTATCTCTTTCTCTCTTTGTCCTTTCCTCCTTCCTCTCTCATAAACAAACAAACAAATAAATAAATAAATAAGAACTGTAGCCTGGCCAGTGTGGTGTCAACCTATGAACCAGGAGATTGCAGTTCAATTCCCAGTTGGGGCACAAGCCCCAGTCCCTAGTGGGGAGGTGGGGGGGCGGTACGAGAGGCAGCCAATCAATGATTCTCCTCACCATTAATGTTTCTATCTCTCTCCCTCTCTCTTCCTCTCTCAATTTTTTTTAAAGAACTGTATTAAAATTTTCACAAAAATAAGATGCCTATATGGAAGTGCTAATCAATAGTGCCATGCTAAATTACTTCACATATTACAACATCTGCTGAAGTTATGCAATTTTACAACTCTGTGACTCAAGATATTGTGTCCCAGTTCATAATTCTTGTTCTTCCTCATGGTTACAATCAAAATTTTACTGGCTTCATCCGGATACCTGTGAATTTTGTGGGAATTTTTCTATAAAATAACAAAGGTACTAATTCAGAATTCTCATAGATTAACAAATAATGAAGAGGTTTGTTTTTGCTCAAGCAAGTCCTAGAATGCTCTTTCTGAAGTGATCTCTGGCTGCCATTTACATTTTTGCTGTCTCTCGAGTTAAGGAGATATTTATTTGTGTTGGGATGGATTTTTTAATCTCTGCTAAGTGATTGATTTCCCAATTGCATGTTTGATGACTTGACTCATTTTTTTTTTTTATTAATTCTCACCCGAGGACATATTTTCCATTGATTTTTAGAGTGAAAGGGAGGGGGAGAGACAGAGAGAGAGAGAGAAACATCAATATGTGAGAGATACATTGGTTGTTTCCTGAACACGCCCTGATTGGGACCAGGATCAAGCCTGCAACCAAGGTACATGCCCTTGACCGGGATCGAACCTGAGACCCTTCAGTCCAAGGGCTGACGCTCTAACCACTGAGCAAACCAATTAGGGCTTGACTCATTTTATAAAGATCTGTGGTGTTACAAGGAAAGATGTGCAAAAAGAGCACATTTTGTTTTGTGTGTTTTTCCTTACAAAACAAATTTATTTGTTTAATTGGTGTGCAGAGACTACACTTGGCCAAAGCTAAAATCTGTTATCTTCCCCATCCAAAAAAGTTAACTGAAACTGACATGACTTCTGGGAAGCACACTGCAGCTGACATCTGGGCGTGCCCGTGCAAAGTGTTATCATGAGAGATGGGTCCACCAGGACTGGAATGTGAATCCTCTAGAAGGATTGAGTAAAAATAGTTATCTGGACTATATCACCTTTTTGGAATTAGTACATTTTACATTTTTTACAGCATAACTCTCTCTGTAGTGGAATGCTGGATCACAATTGGCGGTTACTTGTTTTTCTAGCATAGCTACATGCTGTTTCAGTGGCTCCATCCCAATGTTTTAAAACCTGGACCGTACATTTGAGAATTACCACCCAGCCCCCTGCAGCATGCCCATCTCGGTGCTCTGGAAAATTTTTGTGATTATAGTATAATTTACCCTTAGGTGCCAGTGCTGTGCAGAGAACATCCTCTACAAATACAGACCTTATTTAATCAGTGCTTCAATTCTGCAACTTCTTGAAAGGGGAGAATTTTTAATCGTGGAGTAACCCCAATTCATTCATTAATAGTTTCCTACCTACAGCCCCAAAATTTTGTTTGCATTAGAATTATAATGCTAAACTATTTTTCCATCTCAATAAATCTTCAAATTTTTGCCAAAAAAATTGCTTCGATTCATTTATATCTTTTATCCATCATCCTGTTTTTCTTCTTAGTCTTGCAAAACTGAGATTCTATATACAAAAATGTTTTAGGAATGCTTACTATGCTATAGAAGGCAACAGAACTTTAGGAACTTTATGTTTACTTATGATTGACATGTGCATAATCTTAAAACACCATTGACCCCAGGTCTTTTTGTTTTCCTTGGTGAGCACTTGCCAATGGCAGTAAAAGGATTAAGACAAGCATCTCACAGGATGGATTAGACAAATTATAAATATTTCCTATTCCTTTTCCTCCTTAAATTTGAAAATCATCATCCTTCTTGTTATCCACATCATTGATTAAAATGTTGGAAAGGGCAGAACATCATAGCAGTCCTCTTGACACTTCCTTTTAGGATAGTCTCAATCTACTTAGTCATTAGTTGTGGAAGGTAATTTAGATTCAAATTACAGAATGCCTAGAAGTCATGTTAAGGAGTTTAGACTAATATTATTCTTGACACTCACAGCAAGCAATAGCATACTCTGGAACAGGCAGTGACGTAATTGTGTTCCAGAATCATACAGCAGGGTAGATGTTGGGGAGGACTGAGAGCCTGGAGGGACAGAGGCCACTTAGTTAGGCTAGCATAACAGACAGGCGTTGATTAGAGTTCTTTAAGAGGAGATCCACATGGAATATTGTCTGTAGTATGATCTGCTTTTAGCAAGGGTTACAAACTAAATGCCTACTGATGCCAAACAGGAATGCAGATGAGCCAAGCAGGCCAAAGGAAGAGCAGCAATGTGGTGAGGTCACCAGGCAGGGACGCAGGAATATTGTTAACACATCTCAATTTTTCAAGAAAAGCTGGAAACTTCGCTTTTATATAGAACTAGAGGCCCGGTGCACGAAATTCATGCATGGGTAGGGTCCCTAGGCCTGGCCAGCGATCAGGGCTGATCAGGTTCCCCACCTCCCAGCCTCCCTGTTGCTGCCACTGGTTGCCCACCATGTTCCGCGCCACTCCATGGTGGTCAGCGAATGTCATAGTGAGGGGTCGAACTCCCGAGGGGACAATTTGCATATTAGCCTTTTATTATATAGGATAGGCTGTCTTCATTTTTAAATGTTGCCTTAATTTTTAAAAAACTCTAGACAACCAAAACAATACATATCTGCAGCCAGATGGAGCTAATAGGATGCCAGCTTTACAAACTGTAGCTTTTAGCTTCTTCTGGTTGTGAATTCTTATTGTGTGATGTAGTGGGGAAAGGCCTAAGGATAGGACCTTCATTGAAGTACATCTTGATAACATATTTAGGAAAGAATGGAAAATGCAGAACTCATGACTCTTTATGGGTAGCAAAAGCAAAGATTTTATTAACCACTTGTCCCTAAAGAACACTTTATAAATAGATTACACTTCTAGTTTCATTTTGCTTAGGTAGTGCTGTTTCCTTCTTATTAGTCAGCATTGTTGGCATTTTTTAGAAATCATAGTTATGATGGAGATTTGTGGAGGAGCTGCTGAATTACAGAATAGGTTATTACAGCAGAAAATAAATTGTGTGGTGCTATAAATACTCGACTCTGTGACTCAGCAAATTCCCTTTATGTCCAAAGGGAAACATCTTGTCCCTAACTCATGAGGTCTGTTTTCAATTTCTGCAGCTTTGCCGTTGTCCCCATTTGTCACTGATAGATTTTCACATGATGTGCGAGACATAAAGATAAAGAGCAGCCACTTTCAGGGGAGATTTAAGGATTGGGGAAATGAAGCCGGGGGAACCTCTGTCAGAGGAGTGCTTCAGTATTGATGGCAGGGGATTACCAGGAGTCAGAGAACCATCTGGAATGACTGTGAGAAATTAGATGGTTTTAGTATACTCTTGGGTGATGTTTCCCGCTAATAAAATTAGAATAAAAATTGTAATGTTAGAAGGGAAACCCTTGGAAAATATGCAATTAGCCATTTTAGAATTCAACAAGCATTTTATGTGTCTCCAGTATCCACCCATACTTAAGATACTTTAGACATTTGAGTTGATGCCAAGATGTGCCAGACATGGTCTCTGCCATCAAAGGCTATTAGGAGAGAGACTATATGTACACAAAAATTTTAATTATTTATGTTTAATTTATTATATTTTAATGTTTCATTTTTAGAACCTAATAAATTGTTAGTCTTGTAATAAGTATTTATTACCATCTCTTAATGAGCATGCAAAAGTAGAAATAATATAGGAGCTGATTTCATATAATACAATGTCTTATGTAACAGTATATTATTTTAAAAGCCCCTCTCTACCTTGATCACTTTTGTTGTAATACAAATCCCTTTATTGCATTTATATTTTACCATATTGGCAACTGAAATCTACCCAAAGCTGCTCTATCTTATATAATTCTGAGAGAGGTTCTAACAGGTCATTTCAGCACATTCTTGAGCAAAAATAGTCCTAAATTTAAAAACAGAATGAAATAATTATTAGAGAAGTATAAACAGAGTTCTGTATAAGATGTACCTTAGTCTGTTTGGGCTGCCATAACAAAATACCATAGATTGGCTGGCTTCAACAACAGACATTTATTTCCTCATGGTTCTGGAGGTTAGAAATCCAAGATCAATGTTCTAGCCAACTTGGTTTCTGGTTAAGGACTCTCTTTCTGGCTTGCAACCACCTTCTTGCTATGTCCTCACATCTCTCTTCCTCATTTGCATATATGCTCTGGAAAACGGGGAGCTGGGGAGGAGTGCCCGCTGTCTGGTATCTCTCCTTATAAGGGCACTAATCCTATCAGATCAGAGCCCCACCCTTAAGTCCTTATTTAACTTTAATTACTTCCTTCAAATACAACCACACTGGGGGTTGGGGCTTCAACATATGAAGTTTAGGGGACACAGATTATAACAGATAGGAAATAGAGAGGGAACAACCAGGGGAGACATGTTGAAGGATTTAGCATTTGAATTGGCCCTTGTAAAATGTGTACAATTTTAACCATTAGAAATTGGAAGGTGAGATTCCAAGTGAAAGAAATAGCTTAACCAGTGTCATGGCAGTTAGAAAGCAAAGAGTATGTTCAGCACACAGAGCATTTAGCTCTTTCCCTTGCAGGGTGGCATCCACACAAGTGACTAATACTCAGGAAGTAGAGAAAGAAAGGATGTGGCCAAATTATTTAGTACCTTACAAAACATCGCTTTCTGGTTCCAGCACTGCTCTAACTAGCTCTGTGACTTTGGTTATGTTCCTTTACTTCTGTGTGTCTTAGCATCCCCCATGTGTCAATGAAAAAATTAAACTTTCTCTGAGGTTTCTTTTCACTTAATGAGTCTGTACTTCAAACAAGTGACTCAAGTTTAACAAGGGATGTATGTTTGTGTGTGTCTGTATACATTCACATTTGTGCTCTCACATTTTTACAAGTATTTGATGATAGGCAGAAAAAATCTTCTGCGAATTATGTATGTTGTATTTGAATTTCTCCACCTCTGCATGAATTGGAAACCTTTTTCTGCATATGCCAAGGACCCAACCTGGACCTCCCAGAAGAGCTGACCCAGCATATTGGGGAAATACGTGGTTTCCCAGCCTTGTTCAGTTCCTTTTCCAGCTTCAGTAGGCTTCTTACTTCTTTCTTGCGTCAGACTTCCAATTCCCTCATGACTTTTTTCTGGCCTTTTAAGGAAACTTATTCTTCAAGCCTTCTTTCATATTCAGTAGCAGCCAGTTGGATAAAGGTATTCTCAAGCCTGCAAGGATATTTACTCTTTAGTAGGAACTAGGCCTTAAACTATAAGAATGACATCTGAATAATTAAATTCTGGACATTAATAAATGGACATAGTGGCGAGAGAGTGGGGGTGGTGAGTGGATTTTGTGGTGTTCCTGAAAGTCTTACAAGTAGAAAATGATCCCCTGGCCCTTCAACCATCTCTGGTCCTAGAACATACAACTTTACAGCTATTTCTTCTTAGCCCTGGACCCGTCTTGGTTGATTTTACCCAGATAATTACTGCTATTTACTAACTGTCTAGAATTAGATAATTCTAGGTATAGTGGTGGGCTTACCTATGCAAACACTTGGATAACTTTGACCCAATCCATATGAATCAATAGATGAATCTTCCTGGGAAATAGCTACCAAGTCAACAGCTTGTTCTTCATTCTAGAGCAGTGGTTCTCAACCTTGGCTGCACATTAGAATCACCTGGGAATCTTTTTAAAATCCTGATTTCTGGGCCTCATCCTCGGGAAATTCTGTTTCTTTGTTATGGGGTGGGGCCACAACATTAGTAACAGTTTTTCCGGAGGAGGAGGCCCAGAAATCAAGATTTTAAGAAGATTCCCAGGTGATTCTAATGTGCAGCCAAGGTTGAGAACCACTGTTCTAGAGTCTCAGTTTTAATGAATCTTTCCAAAATAAATGAGAAACAGGAGAGCTAAAGTTGAACAAGAGCTGTTCTCCTCAAAAGCGGGGGCATATTTCCTTTCAAAATATACATTTTCTTCTCCTACTATATATAGTCAGCTTATAATACTAAGTTTTCTTCTCACAAATAGGATGGCCTACCTCTATCAGATACACGTCCGAGTCAAGAAGGTTATCTTCAAAAAGAACTTAAGCTAGGAGCTTAGGTGACTCATCTGAGAATATTCTATCATTCAGAAAGTTTTCAAGGTCCAACCCCGGTATTTAGTGCTCTGTGGCCTCCACATTGCACAGGCACCACCTTAGTGAATCATACAGGCTGTCCGTCACTCATTCTCGGAAGACCACAGTTTCAAAATAAAACCCTTAGAAAATGTTGGCACAGAAGTAACAATTGCAGTTACTTCATCCATGGTAGATTGTATCATGGATGCAACCTATAATTTGAGTCTTTATTTGTCCTTTGACTTAAGTTTTTGAGTCAAAACTTCAGTGAAATTCAGAAATTTAGGCCCCAAGATGTTGATTGTGTTGTTTATGGAAAATGCTTTCAAGATTTACTTGGCTTTCCATAATTCTAACAAAATAATTTAATTTTTCATTGTCTCTGGAAAAGTTGAGTAGCTGGAAAGGAAGGAAAAGATGTACTACAAAATTATAATTCAATAGTACTGTGGTTTCTGCTTTCATCTAGTAAGAACTGAAAATCGCATAAAGAAAATGTTCATTTTTATCAGATTATTTACTTGGTAATCAAATTCAAGTGAATAATTTACTTAAATCAGAGCTTGTGTTTTTCCTCTAGATTCTTTGTCATTAGAACAGTCCCTAAGATAGTGATAACATCATCCAAATCAGAGGATTTAAACTCTGAGGTTTACCCACACAGGAAAGAAAAGTGCTCTTCCAGGGGATACACCTTTGTCTTGTTAACCTAATAATATAGAATTGACTACTACATACAGGACATCTAGAGCTAAATGGCCGTAGCCAGCTTTCCAGGTGCCCGGCCTGCCTCGCTAACCCTGAAGATCCCCAAACTGCTTCCTGCTCCTCAGGCAGGTGCTGATGTTTTCCAGCGACATCCATGACTTCCCACAGGGGCCTTGGCTGTTGTGCTGTGACCTTGTACAGCCAGGCCACTGCTCCCACTATCTCCTTGAGCCGCTGGTTTGCTAAATACATATTAAGTGCCAGTGAGATTCCATTTCATCTAAGCTGTCAATATTGTTGACATAAAGTTGTTCATAATATTCCTTTATGATCCTTCTAATATCTATGGAATCTTTAGTAATGTTACCTCTCATTCCTGATACTGGTAATTTTGTCTTTTTATTTTTATCAGTCTGGCTAGAGACTTGTTGACTTTATTAATTTTCTCAAAGAACTGGCTTTGGCTTCATTGATTTTCTTTTTATTTTTTGTTTTCTATTTCATTAATGACTGTTTTTAATCTTCATTAATTTCTTCTGCTTGCTTTGACTTTTATTTTGCTTTGATTTTTCTAATTTCTCTAAGTATAAGCTGCGGTCATTGATTTGAAACCATTCTTCTTTTCTAATTCAGGCGTTTAGTGCTATAAATCTTCCCCAAAGTATTGCTTTAATGGCATCCCAAAAGTTCTGACATGTTTTAATTTTTTTTTCATTTAGTACAAAATACTTCCTAATTGCCCCCTTTTATTTCTTCTTGGATCCATGAATTATTTAGTTTCCAAAATATTTGGAGATTTTCCAGATACCTTTCTGTTAATTGATTTATAATTTAATTCCATTTTGATCAGAGAATATACTTTGTATGATTTGAATAATTTTAAATGTATTAAGACTGATTTTATCACTCAGAATGCAGATTGCCTTGGTAAATGTTTTGTATACATGTGAAAAGCATGGGTAGTTTGCTATTGTGCAATCAGTGCCAATCAGGTTAAGTTAGTTGATATTGTAATTCAAGTCTAATTCTGCTTCCATTTCTATTTATTATTTAGAGATTGTAATCTCTCTTTAATAGCTATTAAAGATAATATAGTTGTATATTTATTTTTCCTTGCATTTCTATCATATTTCATTCGTGTGTTTTGAAGCTCTTTTATTTGGTACAGAAACACTTAGGGTTTATGTCTTCTTGATTAATTGGCCCTTTACCATTATGAAATTACCTTTACTTGCAGCAATGTTCTTTGTTTTGAAATCTAAATTATCTTCTGTAAGCATAGCCACACCAGCTTTCCATCCTTTCTTTAAAATAAACCTTTATTTTAGAGTACTTTGACATTTACCAAAAGTTATAAAGATAGTATAGTTTCCAAGTGTTCTCAACCCAGTTTCTCCTATATCAACCTTTTAAAATATATTTTATTGAAATATAATTCACATACCATACAATTCATTCATTTCAAGTATACAATTTAATGGGTTTTAGTATACCCCCTTCCACTACAATCAATTTTAAGGCATTTGCATGATCACAGAATGAAACACCATACCCATCAGCTGTCACCACCCATTTCCCTCATTTCCCCCATTCCCCAAGCTCTAGGCCACCTCAGTCTACTTTCTGTCTCAATGGATTTGCCTATTCTGGACATTTTAGATTCTTTCACTTCATATAATGTTTTCAAAGTTCATCCATGGTATAGTATGTATCAGTACCTCATGTCTTTTTAATTGACATACTATAGGCCCGATGCACGAAATTAGTTTAAAGGGCTCAGTTCTTGCAGCCCCATCTTCATCCGGAATGATGTCCGGAAGGTCGTTCGGCTGTCCGGTCTAATTAGCATATTATGCTTTTATTATTATAGACTAGGGGCCCGGTGCACAAAGATTCGTGCACTGGGGGTGGGTCCCTCAGCCCGACCTTCACCCTCTCCAATCGGGGAGCCCTCAGGGGAGCCCTCTCCAATCTGGGAGTTTCTGTCTGTCTTTGCAATCATATGAGCGAATTGTCTGAGATCCCCAACCCAGTTTGGTTTGTTGCTCACAGAATAATAGAGGCTTTTTTTTTTCTTTGCTTCATTGGTGGAGATTTCCTGGAAGTTTTAGGATATCTCCCCTTTAATTTTTCCTAGACACTCTGATTTTACTTATATTTGTCACCTTTGCTTTCCCTCCATCCCCCACTGCAACAGTAACTTGCTCCAGGCTCACTTTGCTCTAGTGTCTAGGACAGCGGTTCTCAACCTGTGGGTCGCAACCCCTTTGGGGGTCGAATGACCCTTTCACAGGGGTCGCCTAAGACCATCGGAAAACACATATATAATTACATATTGTTTTTGTGATTAATCACTATGCTTTAATTATGTTCAATTTGTAACAATGAAATTGGGGCTCACCACAACATGAGGAACTGTATTAAAGGGTCATGGCATTAGGAAGGTTGAGAACCATTGGTCTAGAAGATCTGCTGCCACCAGAACTACAATTCCCAGCATTCCTGGTGCTCCCCAGGCTCTGGGCTTCTGCTTCAGGTTCTGGAGCTGCCACCAGAACTACTATTCCCAGAATGCCTGGTGCTCCCCGTGCTCTTGGTTTTCCCTTCCTGCTCTGTCTCTGTCCCATGGCCTCCCACTCTCTGCCAAGTCCTCCAAGCCACCAGCTCTCCCTCTCTGCTCTCCGTCTGGCAACTTGGGAAGCCAAGTTCCCCAAGCTGCTCCACTCTCTGCCGGCTCTCCCGCTCTGCTCTCCGCCTGGCACTTGTGTATGCAAATTAACCTGCCATCTTTATCAGGTTAATTTGCATACTCACTCCTGATTGTCTGGGGGGCATAGTGGAGGACGATCAATTTACATGTTTCTCTTTTATTATATAGGATAATTCTACATTTTATATATATATATATATATATATATATATATATATATATATATATATATCACATTGTGTTCACCAGTTGATGAACATTTGACTTGTTTTCATTATTTTTATTGTGATATAATTCATAAAATTCACTCTTTTAAAGTGTGAAAAGGGCTTTTCCTTCTCTAAGTAGTGTGGGGTGCCAGCTTTATCTGATCTTTAATTTTTGTTATTGCTTATGAATACATTTTATGACTTCTAAAATTTTATTAACATTGCTGATCTAGTGTTCTCTCCTTTCTCATTCTTTTGTTCTTATATATTTTTTAAAAATTTCTTTGCTCTCATTTCAGTGGGGTTTAGAGATCAAAGAATATTCAGTCTGCCTCATTTAATTTTTTTAAATCTCTTAAAATTATTTTTGAAGAAGCAAAACAAACTATTCAAAATTCTCCCTGGCTGATGTGGCTCAGTTAGTTGAGTGTTGTCCCATGCACCAAAAGGTCACTTATTTCTCTCTCATCTCTCTTCTCTCTCTCTCTCTCTCTCTCTCTCTCTCTCTCTCTCTCTGTCTCCCTTACTTGCCTCCATCCCTCCCTTCCTCTCTCTTTAAAATAAATGTTTTCTAAAATTCTGTTACCTTTACTTCATTTTCATTTTGCCTTTTTCCTCCCAGTCTTTGTGTACTTGTCTTTGTGTACTTCCACACATAATCTTAGCATATTTGATTTGTTTTCTGAAATGTAGCATAAACAATTCATTCATAAGTACATCACCATAGTAACCACTTTAATGGCAACATAATTTTCTTCTGTATTAACAATGTACTTAACCTTTCTTCTCTATAGCTAGACATTAAAATTGGTAACTTTGGAGAGGGGCATAGCTATTAAAGATAATGCTGTAATAAACATTTTTGTTGATCTTTTGGGCCATTTGCAAGCACACATAGTGAGAGCTGTGACTCACCAAATTCCTCCATTTCCTGTGCCAGGACCCACAATTCCTTTCTCCTGCTGCTCCTTTTGCTCTGACACCTCAGAGAATACACCTTGTTATGTATCTACTAATCTTTTTTGCTGATTATGTTCTGCCAGTTTACAGTGCTGTTACAAGCAACATTATTAGGTTCATCCGCCATCACATGTGGAGTTCCTGTCTCTTCGTGTAAGATCATAGGCACTTTGTAGACAGGGATCCCATAGGGTTTGGTATTGAGTTAATGAAAAACACAAGTTTCCCGTAAACACATATGGGTAGACTTTTTTGGTTTGTTTCTAAACAGGTTTAAGAATAGTTAAATCAAATATATTTTTTAAATCCATGATTTCATAAAAATATGAATAAAAAACTAATTGGTCATCTGTGGTAGATGCTAAAAAACAACTTTTTTTAAAAATCTGATAAATGAAGGAATAAAATCATGTATTTATCTTGCTTTCTAATACAGACTATTTGGGTCACTAAACAGTTGATGAGGGCAAGTTTCTCTTTATAGAAATATCCCAGCTAATAAGTGAAGAAGTGATGCTAGAATGAAAATATCACTATTTTATTACTCCTAATGATTAATGAATCTGAGCATTGACCGTCAATAACCTTTAACATCACAGCAGAAGAGACAACCAGAAGTGACTTGGTATTCTTGCCAAACAAGCCTGAATCTGATCAAGGCTCTAGATCAGTGATGGCGAACCTATGACATGCGTGTCAGAGGTGACACGCGAACTCATTTTTTTGGTTGATTTTTCTTTGTTAAATGGCATTTAAATATATAAAATAAATATCAAAAATATAAATCTGTTTTACTATGGTTGCAAATATCAAAAAATTTCTATATGTGACACGGCACCAGAGTTAAGTTAGGGTTTTTCAAAATGCTGACACGCCGAGCTCAAAAGGTTCGCCATCACTGCTCTAGATCCAACTACCAATTTGCAGTAAATACAGAGGATAAAAAAAAAAATGCCACATTAACTGCGTTGCAGTTAGCAACCATCAGACTGATGGAAACTCTGTTGGACAAATGATTCAGTTTCTTTACCAAACAGATTGCAAGTGGGGCAGGGAAGACAGGCAGACAGATCGGTAGATGGTAGAGAAACCTATAGATTAAAACTGACCTCACCAACATGAATGAATAGTGACATATGGACCTAATTTGAGTCCCTCCTAAGTCAAACTATTTATAAAAAATAATAAAAATAATTTTAAAACCAGAAAAGCTTTTTAAACACAAGAATTAAAATTTAAACATCGACTAGATATTTTATATTAAAGAATTATTGTTAATTTTTAAAATAGATTTGCAAAAACTCTGCACTGAATAATTTCTCATTGAAGAAATAAACAACATGCAGTAACTCCAAAATGTTTATTGCTATAGATAAAAATGGGAATAATCATATTTCTTAGGCCCCTCTCACGTACTTCCAGGCACTGTTAAATGGTGCTGAAACCAATAATCAAAATTGACAGTTGACATGTGAGATAATGTTCACACACCATTGTTTATAATAGCAAAAAGCTGGAAACAATACAAATGTCCATTAACAGAAACAAGGAAATGTTATATATTCATACAGTGGCATTCCATGCAGTAGTTAAATCATGCGATGATTAAGAAACTAAATTCTGTAGCTAATCCCCTTGGGTTTGAATCCAAGCTCAGATTCTGCTACCTCCTGGCACTATTTTCTTGGACAAATTGCTTAACTTTTCTGTACCTCAGTTTCTTCACCTTCTAAAACAGAGGTAATAACAGTACTTACCTCAATAGATCATAATATTTCTGTAAGGACTAAGTAAGTTAATAAATACATATAGTGAGAGCTCAGTACAGGTTAAATTATTATAATTATTATTTGTTATTATTACCTGAATAAGTCTAGCAGCGTAATGTGTCAAAAACCCAAGGTACAGAATAAAACACAATATGGTACCATTTATACAAAGTTTAAAAACCTGCCAAAAAGGGAGGTGGGTTGGATTTGGATTCTGTCTTTTATTTCTAAGAATACCAAACCCAGGCAAAGGACTTGACAATAAGCTTGTATTTGATTTCTACTAATTTCTGAACCACACAAAAAGTAAATTGATTTATTCTTGATCTCTCAATATGTACTAATACAGAGAATCATTAGAAAGATAGGTGGTTGAAGGACTTCAACCCTGTCATTCCAGCTGCTGACATTGGCACATCAATGAACACTGGCTAAGGCTGGTGAATGAATGTACTTCTGCAGAACTTGTGTGCATGGACCTTCTAGGCATCCCAGGAGAGGTTTGGTTTAGATCATTATGAATTTGAGGTTGCTTGCACTGTTCAGTCTTAGAGGATCAGGTAGTAGAACAGGGATATTTTACTTTTTCACAATCTCCTCTGCTTAACAAATTGGATTACTCACTGTTCTCTAAATCCCACTGGCTAATGCACACACTATCCTAAATACTCATTGTTTATAGGCCACTCTCTTCTTCCCCTTCTGAGTTGTGTTTACAAAGAGCCAGTTGTGTTTTGTCCCAGTTAATTACATAGTTTAGTTTAATATTACATGAATTGTATACTTTGAAAAACTTCAATAAGGGGTAAATGAAACCTGCAGTATAATCCTACATATATTCTTTATGAATATATACTGGTAAAAAAAACATAAATGGGAATGAAAAATACCTAATTTAGGGTCATTGCTTCCTCTAGGAGAGGAGGGAAATGGGATCAAGACAGGTACATGGTGGACTCCAATCAAAGCAAGCATGTTTAAGATTTGACAAATATAGGTTATAGATACATATTTTTTTCTATTTCTATCTTCCTTTTGTTTGTCTCTCAAGACTAAGCACTTTCAAAGCTCATCAGAAGCTACTCAGAAATTAATTCCTAAAGTGACTTAACATCCAGACTTGGTCGGGCCAGTGTAGAATCATAAAGGGCCGGCTGGCGCCACCCCTGAACTGTACAATGAGATACATGTGTATTCCAGAGCCAGAATGGATAGGAAATACTCAGCAACTTACACAGTGAATCTTTGTATTCTGCATTATTCTTTAAGACCATTATATATTTATGGAATCAATCCCGCCAGCTAGCTTTTCCCCCTGAAACCTGATTTGCCTCTGAGCTCCCTAATTGGAGCCTTGGGCCTGGAGAGCAAACATGTCTAGCCTTACACAGGCCTCTCACACTGATCTCTTAACCTTTCCCTTGACCAACTCATCTCTGAGATGATTTGTGTCCACTTATTTGGATTTGAATCTGGCCTGCTTGTTGGTGAGCCTGTGAGTTTATTCTCCATATCCTGTCCCATGCTGGGTTTCCTTTGAATGCTCTGTGGAAAATGAATGGCATTGCTTAATCTAGTACATTTGAGGCTATTTCTTCTAGATAAGGAAGGAAGTCAACACATTCTTAAACATTCTTTTAAGAATGTGTTGACTTCATAAAATTGCATGGCAAAATATCACTTTTTTCTTTAGGACAGAATCATAAGAATCATGAAATGTAAAGTAAATACTTTTGCCAACATTGGAGGGAGAGATGTCATTTGACAGCAGCATTCCCTACCACCATCGCTCCCCACGCTGCGTGTAGACTGAGTCTCCTTGTGCAATAAAGGTCACGAAGCTGGAATGCTGGCCATTATGAGAAACCATCCTGGGAAAGTTTTTTCTTCAAACCAAAGAAGTGATTAAAATTGGGAGATAGTTTTATCCACAGAGGCTTATTTTCTTTGTTTCCTAAAACAACTACTACTATCACAGGATATACCGAATCTGAAACCCTAAACAGTTGCATTGCATTTTTCTCTATATAATTATACTATGGCTTTGTTTTGTGAAATATCTTAATTTTTGTACCTTACAAAAATGATGTAGAATAATGGAAACCCTTATTTCTATTTTCTTCTCTTCTACCCATCTTGCTGTGTGACCTTGGGTAAATCCATTTTCTTTATAAGTTCTCTCAAGTGTACGGTGAGGGCATGCAGCATTCACCTCACCACCCACTTTCCAGCCCAGCCAGACGGCAAAGTTCCATTTTTGCAATTCCTTTCTGAAGCCCTGATGGAATCTAGGCAGAATAAGGCGCTACTGCCCTCTGCTGGTCCTAAGAACACACCTGCCCATCAGTGCCGTGGCCCTGCCCCGCCTCACGGCCAGGGACACGGTGCCCCACGCTTGCAGCTGAAAAGACATAGCAGGAAACCACAAAGAAAACAGGCAGATTTCATGTTTGGAAAAATAATAATATTTTGAGTATTTTGGAATTAATGATCTGGATGCATGTCTAAGATGCCTTGGTCATTTGTGACTGTCTTGCCACCAACAAGTGTTTATCCTCTAACCACTTCACCCTGCTATAATTCTCACCAAGTAAACCAGCTGTGGGTTCTGACCCTTTGGGCTACTGCCACTCTCTTTCACACCATGTTTCTGCCTAGGAACATATACAGTTCACTCTTGTTCAACAGATTTAGGCAAGTTTTTGCATATTCACTTTTAGTTTGTAAATAAACAGGAAGATAATAACTGGTCCGTGCCAAGGAAAGTGAATATGCAGCGTCAGTGAGAAAAATGCTGAAGGAGAAAGGCAGGGCTGTGGTGTGCTCTCCGATTCCTGCAGAGATGCCAAGTGGTAATAAGATTTATAATTAATAACTTCTGTGTGTGGATGACTCTAAAAGCACTTTAAGTGAGAGCCTGGTACAGATTTGTTAAGTGCTTTTTCTGAGCTTATCTATACTAACATAATTTTAGAACTCTAACATGTTAAGAACTGCTATGTTACATTGCATTTGTAACAAGTGGTGCTGCCTCTGACTGTCTTCATGAGAAAGACAGTTGAGAATTATGCTTTTATCTTGAATTTTGTGCCTTTAATCTCTCTTCCAAAATAGGCTTGTGCACTGCTACAAGGTCATTGTTAGTCCTTAGAATTCTTAGGGGCAAAAAAAAGTGTAACCCACATCCCATCTTGACAGGGACTTACACGTGGGATAGAGAAGTACATAGACCAGGGGTAGGCAAACTTTTTGACTTGAGGGCCACAACGGGTTCTTAAACTGGACCGGAGGGCCGGAACAAAAGCATGGATGGAGTGTTTGTGTGAACTAATATAAATTCAAAGTAAACATCATTACATAAAAGGGTACGGTCTTTTTTTTTTTTTTTTTTTAGTTTTATTCATTTCAAATGGGCCGGATCCGGCCCGCGGGCCGTAGTTTGCCCACGGCTGACATAGACTCTCATAGGCAAGTTGATATAGCCACACCACCTCTAACTACACAGGTACTGCATTTCGTGGTATGCCTGGTGCCTGTTCCAGCTCTAGGTTTAGTCTGCTTATTAAAATGGTTCAAAAGAAAACTTTTATTATCAGAAACTTTAGTTCTACTGACAGAAAAAAAGATGAACTCAATTCCAAAGAATGAAATGGACAAAAAGTGTCTAACTATTGAGAATGCTACCTGCTGTTTGCTGAGAAATGATGGAATAAAAAATGTTGAAACATCTTTTATCTTTTAGAGGTGAAAGCAATAGCTGTGAAAAGATGACTCAAATCATTAACTGAAATTCAGCAATGTAAATTATCTGTGAAATTTAAATGCAGGGAGTATTTGAGATTTTGCTCCTCAGCATATGTCATCAGTTTGGCTCAAATAAACTCTTATAAAAAATTCAAATATGCCCTAACAGGTTTGGCTCAGTGGATAGAGCGTTGGCCTGTGGACTGAAAGGTCCCAGGTTTGATTCCGGTCAAGGGCATGTACCTTGGTTGCGTGCGCATCCCCAGTAGGAGGTGTGCAGGAGGCAGCTGATCAATGTTTCTCTCTCATTGATGTTTCTACCTCTCTATCCTTCTCCCTTCCTCTCTGTAAAAAATCAATAAAATATATATTTTAATAATATTCTAATACAATAAAATGCATTATCAATTTGAAATCATATCAGAGGTGTCAAGGCAGAATATTACTTTGGGAAACAAAATCCTAAAGTGCAGAAAAAAGGAACAGACAGCAGTCTAACTGGTATTTCATGTGTTTTGTGATTTGCTTTCAGTTCCTTTGCAAGACAGTTTGGTATCATAAAAGCAGGGGCTTTGGAACCAGCAAAGTCTGCCCTTTAAACCACCACTTATGTAATTGTTATATGACCTTGGGCAGTTATTTACACCTCCCTGAACTTCAGTTTTCCTTAAATTGGCAATAATAACACACTTATAAGATTTTTAGTATTAAATGAGATACATAAATATTTATGAAGTTCCTTGAGTGCCTGCAAGAGTTAGTTTTCCTTCCCTCTGTTGTTAATCACAGAGTAAGGGTGACTGCCACTCTGAAGCCCAGCAGGAAGTCCTGGAAAGGAAGGTTTGGTTCAAGATTACCTTCCTGTACCCAGACTTGGTTACCAGGAAATGCCCTTGAAGCTAGGACAGTCGCTAGGGAGTATGTGAGCCAGGCAACAGCCTGGTGGGGAGGTCAAGGGCTGGAGTGAGCAGCAGGGAGGGTGCAGTTACTCCTGAGTCTCAAGTTCATGATATGCCCTCACTCTGTGTGAAAGACCAAGCTGTATGCACACTCACATTTCAATTAGTACCCTCCCCCCCACCAAAAAAAAAGGTATTCTAAAACCAAGTATAAGAAATTTTAAATTATCTGGAGTTGTATAATAAGGTTGCATTGGATTTTATGTGTTCTAATTGTAATAAAGCTACCAACTCTACAGTGCCTACTGTGTGCATAGTCTCTAATTCATATAATAGCTTTCCTTTTTAGCTGTTGCTAAAATGTTATTTTGATAGGTAAGGTGACTGAGATCTGAAAGGGTTTTCTAGCAATCCCAAAGTTGCCAGTTAAAAAAATGAGTAAGTTGCCCGGCAGGTGTGCCTCAGTGGTTGAGCGTCAACTCATGAACCAGGAGGTCATGGTTCGATTCCCAATCAGGGCACATGCCCAGGTTGTGGGCTCCATCTCCAAGGGGGTGTACAGGAAGCAGCCAATCAATGATTCTCTCTCATCGATGTTTCTATCTCTCTCTCCTTCTCCCTTCCTCACTCTGAAATCAATAAAAACATTTTTTAAAGTAAGTTGCTAGTTGCTAAGCTTATACTGCCATAAGATACTGTTTAGATAAGTCATTTGAGCACATCTGTGGTTAACTGTGGCCCCTGTAACCTTCAGAACTGTCATAATTCTACCAGCCCCATGGTGATAGATTTCATATTGTGTGTTCTCACAGAAACTGGCCCCCGGAGTCAGCCAGTTTGCTTACACCTGTGTGCAAGACCACCCCATTTGGACAAATCAGCAATTTTGGGAGACAACCTTTTACAATGCAGTGCAGGAACAAGTTCGCTCCCTGTATCTCTCAGCCAAGGAAGACAATCATGCCCTGCATCTGAAGCAAAAGGTAAGAGAGGTGGAGGAAGGTGCATGTGTGGGTCAGAATCCTGGCTTCAAGGAAAGTGTATTCAAATGTCCCCAGGGCAAAAGGAAATATAGTCACTTTCCTACCGATGTGTTTGACATTTACTTAGGGAGCAATGTGGTGAGCATCTTTCTTCTGTTGATTTCTGACATTCTCTTTTTTTTCTGTAATAACTTCTCAGTACAGTTCTTTAGCATTAGAATTATTTTATTATCTATATATGTAAAAGCCTAAGCGAACGGCCAACCGTTCGACCTTCCTACTGGTGGCTATGACGCACACTGATCACCAAGGGGCAGACACTCAATGCAGGAGCTGCCGAGCTGCAGTGACTTGGCAGCTGTGGTTCTCGGGTGATGCACCCGGAACCAGAGAGAAGGGAGCCCTATTCCAGGGTGCGTCACCCGAGAACCGCCCTCTTGCAATCCAGGACCCCTCGGGCATGTTGGAGAGCTGGTTTCGGCCCAATCCCTGCAGGCCAGGCTGAGGGACCCCACCGGTGCACAAATCCGTGCACCAACCCTCTAGTATTTTAATAAATAAGAATTCCCTGGAAACAATTATAAGATATTGAACAGAACGAACACACCTAAAATACCTAGGTACATGTCTTTGTGCCTTAACTTCTTGAAGAAATGTCAAATTCAAGTTGATCGACTTTAAAATAAATGCAAAATTCATTAGTCCTGCTCAGAAGTATGCCAATGCCAACAATGAATCAAGGTCGTCTTTTAGTAATATTCTCTATGCTCCTATATATTTTATCAGTATAAAATATTTTTAAGAAAAATATTTTAGAACAGAGACAATTTGTTTTTAATTTGAAAGAGTAGTTTAAATTTTTGTGAAATTTTAAAATGTTCACTAGCTATCTGGTCTTGGCAATTCATATTACCCTCTGTGCCTGATTCCCTCATTGGTAAGATGAACAGATATGACTATATGAGATTTTAATGTCTAATACAAGTAAAGCACAGTGAAGAGTGCCTGGCATGTAGTAAATAATAAATGTTAGAAATTTTCATCCTCATTAATTGAATGAGGCCAATTAAAGCCTAATTGTCCATGTGGATTCACTTTAAGAGTAATTTTTCATTTTGTATGCTGGGCTAATACTTACTGCTGACCCTTTCCGTCATTCTCTATTTTAATTTGGCCTTCTATTTTGTGAGATAAAGCTACTGAGATATCTAACAGAAACTACACAGCAGTATTACTCGGTGCCTCGTAAACTTAAGCATATTCTTGGTCTGATATTGAGGGTGGTAAGAGCAGAACTTTAATAACTAACAGCACTGTCTGACATCCAGCTGATGCTCCAGATTATTGTTGTGCACTGTTGGTGTGAATGTAATTTGAACTCTGATTTTTCTTTCGTAACACCAAATACACTTGGGTAAGGATAAACACTGTTAGTTTGAGGTCATGTTCCAGAAATAATTGGGCTGGTGGAGTGCTTTTGGTACTGTAATGCTAACATTGTTATCTCTCAAAAGCATTTGTAAAGCAAAAACATGCTCTGTGTCCTGTATTCTAGAGAAGTCCGTCTCTGAGTCCCAGGTTAGATACAGGTGAGACTGTAGGTGGACCAGCTGTTCACAGCTATAAATGCTATGCAGCTGTCAGTTCATGTTATTGTTTAACTCTTCACCCGACCAGGAAACCCCTCTTAAAAATCCCACAGGTACCCATATCCTCATGTATAATGTTTGACACCCACATTTACAAGGAAATCTAGTTCTGTATTGTGACTTTGATCATTCCATCTTCTTCTCCAAAAGAACAGAAGAAATGTATAAGAGTATTAGTAATGATACTTGAACATTCATACCTGAGCATTTATAGGTTCTCAGGTTGATAATTTGTTATAACTGGCAACCAAAAAGGGATGGAGCCACAGAGGTAAATAAATGCAGTGAAGTGTCAGCAATGAGAAGTGTATCCACCTGTCCATCTGTGCTTTGCTACTGCTTCCTCTGGTTTGTCACATGGTTCCACTCAAGGCCTGCTGGATCTGGGTGAAAAGGAAGACTAGGTTTGGTTTTGTTGTTGTTATGTTTTGTGTGTATGTTTTCATCTTTGCTGATATAGGCATTTAATAGATGAATTATGGGAACATCTTCCATGTTTTCTGAAGCTCGTGATGCATTTGGATTGTGTCGCTTTATTTTTAGGACAAGATTCCTGATGACCAATATCAGGAGAAGACAGCCATGGACCTGGCGGCCGAGCAGCTCCGCCTCTGGCCGACGCTGAGCAAATCCACGCAGCAGGAGCTGGTGCAGCGGGAGGAGAGCATCGTCTTCAGTCAGGCCATCCACTTTGCCAACCTCATGGTCAACCTGCTAGTCCCACTCGATACAAGTAAAAACAAGCTCCTACGGACCTCAGCACCCGGCGACTGGGAGAGTGGGAGCAACAGCATTGTCACAAACAGGTACCGAGACGTGGGCACACAGACCCTCCTTTTCCTGGCTTAGCAGAGAATGTAAGCTATTTTGGGCAAATATTGCTGTACATATTTTAAAAATTAACCATTTTCAAACTTGCTCAGTTCTTTTCTACTAAGAAACCTTCACTTCATCTGACTTCTTAACCACCTCCCATACTCTCTTCTCTTTCTTGACCTGCTTTTTCCAGTCTCACCAGCTGCTGATCCAGCCCTTCGTTCCTTTCTGCCACAGCAGTTTACAGAAAGTGCTTTGAAAGGTTACTAATGACCTCCTTCTTGCTAAAGTGATTATTTGTTTCTTGGCTCTCTTTTCCTCAGTTATCCCTTGCATTTGCCTGGAATCATGTCCTCATCCTTGCCTTCCTCTCAGCTGTACAACAACTTTTCCTACCACTGGGAATGAAACCCATGGACTGCAAGGCCTGGTGGGATCTGACCACTGGCTACTGCTCTGACCTTATTTCCTATCACTTTTCTGTCGGCCAAACTTATCTCCCTGCTAAGCCTAATGTCAGGCACTCTGAGCATAGTACCCCCTCAGGGCCTTTGTGCTTGTCCCGCAACCTGGAGCACTTTCCCTGAAAGAGTCCTAAGAATCACTCCTTCCCTTCATCTAGTTCTCAGCTCAGATGTCACCTCCCCAGAGGCCTTCCTGACTAGCATTCCTTTTCCTACCTCGCTTCTTTTTTTTTTTTTTTTTTTAGCCTTCATGACATTTTCTACAACCTGATTTTTACAGTGAGGGGCTAAAACACCTAAGTTCTTTAATGATTTGGGATGATATGATGCCATATTCATTGCTTAGCTTTACTTTAACACTGAATGGGCTAGCATGGTTGGGTTTGGGGGAAGGAGAACTGAGTAGGTTAGAATAGGCAAATGAGTCTTTTCCATGCTCAGCCGCCTAAAAGAAGGCAGAGGAGGCGGGCATTTGTTCAAAGTGGGAACTGTTGACTAAGCAACAAGGGCAGGGATTGAAGTTTCACATCTGCTCCACTTCAGACTTAATGCCTTCCCGGTGTGAATGTAACACCTACGGTAGAATGATGGTTTCAACGTGACCAAAAGGGTTGTGATGCTCTCAGAGAGAAATAAATATCGGACAAGAGAAGGGTTCATAGGACAACTTGGTTCTCCCATTTGGAAGAATGGGCTATTTGCTGAAAAATGATCTTTTACTTTGCCTACCAGGGAACATGTGCCCCAGTTGCCAGAGGGCAAAGATAGCTGCTACTTTGGCTCAATGTGGTAATTAACTTAGGAGGACAAGTTTTTCTAGAAGGTTCAAGTATCAGATAATAAGTGAAAGGGTCCTTTTTTTGCTTTATATTCCATAGTTCCTGGTTTCCTTTTAGGAAAATCACAGAAGGTACCTTATTCTTTAAAAAAAAAAAAAAAAAGGGTCCAAAGGACAATCTCTGACAGTAGCTTCCAAATGTAGGCAAGTAGAATATGTTTCACTGTGGTCACTTATAAAGGAGCTATAAGTGAGCCTTCTGCTTGGGTAGACGTCTCTCTGAGCGAGTTTAAATTGCATGGAAATTGTGATATGGTAGTGATTTGTCACATTTTGAGAACTGACCATGATTTCTCTCCTTGACTTTCTTAGTATTGCAGGAAGTGTAGCTGAGAGCTATGATACAGAAAGCGGGTTTGAAGATTCAGAGAATAATGACATTGCCAATTCTGTTGTGCGTTTCATTACCCGCTTTATTGACAAAGTTTGTACAGAGAGTGGAGTTACTCAGGACCACATCAAGAGCCTTCATTGCATGATCCCAGGTAATCACTGCAGATATTAGAGAACCATAATATTGTAGGTAATTGAGTAAGAATTGTTATGGGTCTACTTTTTCCAGCTAACAACCTGTAATACTTGTCTTCCGTGAAGTTAAGCCATGCTATTTACAATCCTCCCTTGGTATCCATGGAGAATTGGTTCCAGGACACCACCACCCCTTCACTGATACCAAAAATCCATGAATGCCCAAGTCCCTTATATAAAATGGCACAGTAGCCCTAGCCCGTTTGGCTCAGTGGATAGAGCATTAGCCTACGGACTGGAGGGTCCCGGGTTTGATTCCAGTCAAGGGCACATGCTCAGGTTGCGGGCTCGATCCCCAGTAGGGGGTGTGCAGGAGGCAGCCGATCAATGAATCTCTCTCATCATTGATGTTTCTATCTCTATCTCCCTCTCCCTTCCTCTCTGAAATCAATAAAAATATTTTTTAAATATAGTAATAAAAATAAGATGGCATGGTATTTGTATTAGTGAAATCATAATATCTCTCCTTTTGTGTCTGGCTTATTTTACTTAGCATGTTTTCAAGGTTCATTCATGTTGTAGTAGGTATCAGAACTTCAGTCCATTTATTGTATGGGAATACCACATTTTGTTTATCCATTCATCTGTTGATGGACACTTACATTGTTCCCACCTTCTGGCTACTGCGGATAGTGCTGCTATGAATATTCACTTACAAGTATCTGTGTGAATCCTTATTTTCAGTTCTTTTGGGTGTATCCCTAGGAGTTGTTGCTGGGTCTATGTTCAACTCCTTGAGGAACCACCAAAATATGATTAGTTTTTAGTTCTAAAATATCCAGAATTTGTTGTAATTCTGCTTGTTTTGTGCCCTTTTGTTTTGAATACTCTGACTCATCCTAGGAATTGTAGCTATGCATATTGAGACCCTGGAAGCAGTGCATCGAGAGAGTAGAAGACTTCCACCTATACAGAAGGTAATGTGTCAGACCACGTGCTTCCGGGGTAGAACATCTCTTCTTAAAAACAGCAACAATAGACTGCTGTGCCCCAGGAAGTGCCTTCTCCTAACCTTTTACAGAGACCAGCTCCAGTTTTAATAATATATTAAACTTCCAGAGGAGTCCATCATGTAGCTCCTCATAAAAAGGATACTGTTCAGCAAAGAGCAACAGTGACCTCGAGTTGCTTTTACAGGCAGGGCATAAATTATGAACATTCTAACTTCCAAGCCCAAGCCAGGATTTTCTGTCTTGCCTACTTCCAAAAAAAGGACTTAAGGCAAGTACTGTACGAACACCAGGTTCTTCAATCTCTATACAGTGCGAGCATATGTCACAAGTATCTGGGAAGTCGATTAAAAATTGAGAGCCCTGAGCCCTGCCCAGCCTCCTGGTTCCTTATTTCCCACTGCAGCACCCTGGGACTTGGCCTGGGGTCTGTCCTTTAACAAGCCTCCCAGTTGACGATTTTGCAGCTCGCCTGGCACCAGCCTGTGGGCTAGGGTTCAGGACCCGCTTACCTATACAACAGAATTATTAAAAATAAATTCGGAGGAGAAATCAGAAGCCAGGTGGGTAAGAAATATAATGTCATCAGAAACCTGAGAAACAGTGGTTATTAGGCTTTGGCTTTACATTTAGCTCCGAGCTTCTTAGAGCCAAGAAAGAAAAATGCTGATTTATTTTGTTTTTACTGCTTTAAAAGGAAGCATAAGTGATATTCAAGAGAGATGGATTTTTTCCTAGTACTGAACTCTTTAGAGGAGTGAATCTTGTGGTTTTGTATTTCCCAAGATGTGTGAATGTTCATTACTTGGCCATTTGTTGTGTGAATCTTCATTAAGGGCCAAGAAGGGTGGGTCTTTTTAAAGATGCATCCACTTTTTTAAGTTGTTGTTGTTGTTGTTTTCAGTTTACAAACATAACTGAGGCACTAAAGCAATACACATTGTGCAGAGCTGAAGTCCCCTTGTCTTGCCCATCCCCACCCCACCACTACCCTTAACCATGAGAGCACCACCTTTAACAGTTGGCTCATATTCTTATACTTTTCTTTTAACAAAAAGGGGATCGTGATATATACTTAACAGTGTATTCTGGATATCATTCTACATTAACACATATAGATTCATGCCTTTTTTTTTTAAATTATTGCATTGAATAGCTGTTTCAAGCATTTTAGTAATTTCCAATGATTTTCCTTTTAATAAGCAATGCTGCAAAGAATCTTCCCACATTTGCACAGAGATATGACATTTCTGCCTCTTCCCAAATCTGTTTTGTCAGTATTGGCTGCCTGGGATATCTGGCTCAAGTTCTTTAGATCTGTAACTTGGAAAGATAACCTTGTCTAAGTGTTGGAAACCGCACAAGAGTTATGTTTAAAATGCTTTTTCTGTTGTTAGCCTAAGATTCTTAGACCTGCCCTGCTGCCAGGAGAAGAAATTGTTTGTGAGGGTCTTCGAGTTCTGCTGGATCCTGATGGGAGAGAAGAAGCCACTGGAGGCCTCCTGGGAGGCCCACAGCTGCTGCCGGCCGAAGGAGCCTTGTTCCTCACCACGTACAGAATTCTGTTCAGGGGGACGCCCCACGATCAGCTAGGTATGGCTGGTGTTTGCCATCAGAGCATGGATATGTATGTGCTGCATGAGGATTTGATTTGCAGATCTTTCCAGATTCAAAGTCAGCTTTTTGCCATGAAGGGTTTATTAAGAATACTTTTGTCTGTCACAGCTAATGATAATTTGGATCATAGATTCTTTTTTTATCTTTATTGTTGAAAATATTACATAGGTCCTCCTTTTTCTCCATTAACCTCTTGCAACCCTCGCTCATCCCCCCAACCCCCCAGACCCTCACCACCCCATTGTCTGTGTCCCCAGGTTATGCATAAATGCATACAAGTTCATTGGTTGATCTCTTCCCACCCACCCTCCCCTGCCTTCCATCTGAGGTTCAACAGTCTGTTCTGCTTCTGGATCATAGATTCTTACTAGAAGAACCAAGGGTATCTTAACAGTAAATTCACTGACACGATCATAATTTCATTGGCAGCATATTGTGACTAGGTATAGTCACAGTATCTGGTCGCTAACAATGCCCCTTGCTGATTGGCCCCACCTTTCTGAGCCCTACAGTTAACTGTAAAGCTAACTTTTTTGGAACAATGTGCTAAAACCCAGGATTTTACCAACTAATTAACTAACCCCACCTCCCTCTCATAGCATTTCAACTAACCCCATTTGGCTCTTAGCAGACAACTTCTCTTCTATCCACTAAATTCCTTCAACTTCTATTTCTGTTTTCTACTTCCCTACACAATCTTCTTTATTAGAAAGGAATAGCAGGTCGTATCAAGTCTGAATCATCTTTTTGAAATCAGTATTTGATCTTAAACTGGTTGATGGAAAAGCATATTAGGTTTAGGTAAAACAATTGGACTCCAAATCAAGAAGCTCAATGTTAGATTGCTGTCGACATCTTAGTCTCCTAGCCTCACTAGCGTTCAAATTCCCCTGTTATAAAATGAGGGAAATGAGCTTGGTTAGTGATGATGCGGTGGTTCACAACCTTGACTGATGAATTTGGATTATCTAGAAATCTTAGGAAAAAAACCACACAAACAATTCTGGGCCCAACTCTCAAACATTGAATTCAAATCTGACTTAGGATTCTAAGAATAGGAGACGTAGACCTCTGTATTTTTAAGCCCCAGAAGTGCCTGTGTTGCCTACTGAGGACTGGGAACCATTGGGATAAATAGTCACTAAAGTTCTTTCCTCTTCTGGTGTTACTCATCCAGCAGCATTTGATGAGTACCTACTATGTGCTATGCATTTTGTTAAATGGTGGGATTCAGACGTATAAATGTAGTGTCTTTAAAATCTCACAGTTGGCCCGGCTGGTGTAGCTTAGTGGTTGAATGTCAACCCATGAACCAGGAGGTCACAGTTCAATTCCTAGTTAGGCCACATGCCCAGTTGACGGCTCAATCCTCAATATGGGGCATGTAGGAGGCAGCTGATTGATGATTCTCTCTGATCATTGATGTTTCTATCTCTCCTTCTCCCTTCCTCTCTTTGAAATCAATTTAAAAGAACACTTTTTAAAAAATTTCACAGTGTATAGAATCAAGATGGTTCATTATCTTTTTTAAATATATATATATTTTATTGTTTTTTACAGAGAGGAAGGGAGAGGGATAGAGAGTTAGAAACATCGATGAGAGAGAAACATCGATCAGCTGCCTCCTGCACACCTCCTACTGGGGATGTGCCCACAACCAAGGTACATGCCCTTGACTGGAATCGAACCTGGGACCTTTCAGTCCGAAGGCCGATGCTCTATCCACTGAGCCAAACCGGTTAGGGCTGGTTCATTATCTTGATCATAAAATATTGTTTACTATATAATAAACAAAAAGCACATAAATTTTAAGAAATGAAATAGGAATAGTCATGCTCATTTTGAAAAAGAATGAAAATAGAGCAAAATTTCTCAGCCTTCTCCTGTCATATTATTATACATAAATTACATTTGTATCTGTAAGCATATGTATTTTTAAAAGAAACTAAGTATCCAGTACTTATAATTTTTTTATACTATGACTTTTGTGAGTTCAGTGGCCATAAACATACATACTGGACATATAAATATATGAGACTGTTGGTCATTTAAATTGCTCTAATTCATTTATTTTAAACAAATCAATGGCATACTTAGTGTGAAAGCTTATATTGTCCTCTTGTTTTATCCTGTCAATTTGGGGGTTAATTTCACATTTAGGAAAATTCTTCTTATCAGAGAAAACCTTTTTATACTCCTCTTTTAGTTTATTTCTCTTTTTAAATTTCTAACTTAATATGTCTCCTTCAATGACACACAGAAATCTGATCATTTTACATGTGTTATATAAGTTTGTTTAATACATCCATGAACTTAAATCCTATGTACATCCAGATTTTGTTTAGCCTCTAGGTATGAGCTTAACATAAGAGAATAATCAGAATTTTTCAGGTTAGGAATTGATAGATCCAAGGAATGAGAAATTCTGCTGATAATGAGTGGATAAGTATATGGGCACTTAAGTCCCCTAAACCTGGTTCAGTTCTCACCCCGTCTGCTCACTAGCTGAGAAGCCTTGCCTATTGTTGCTCCTGTGCTGTTGCTGGTGCGGCTGTCTCAAATGCATACCTACAATCTCTTCAAAGCTCCCCTTCCCTCTCACTTCCTCCAGGAATCATTCCCTAGCCACCTAGCATGCAGACATCTTCGCCCTTTCTACAGTATTGAACGCCTTGCTCCTTCACACGTAGGAGCTAATTACATGTTGTATTCTGTGTGTGACTCCTGTCCCACGGGGAACTGTGAGCTCACGTGGGACACTTCTTTTAGAGACCCATCTCCTTAACTTCAGATAGTTTATAGTTATTTATATTTTCCTTTTTTTGCTTTAATACGTAAACTCCTAAAAATCTTGGTCCTAAGCCCTTCCACGGGCACATGCATGTAGTACAGTACCTTTTACCACCTACAGATGCACACTTAAAACCTTTTCTCTTTTGCTTTATTCTTACATTAAATATCATAGATGCCTTTTCAATATTAAAGATACTTCTGTTTTTCTGTGTAAAACCTACCCTTCCTATAAGATTGCCTTAAACCAAGGATCTTGTATGGAATGCAGTGGCGAGGGAAACAGACTGAAGGCAGGCAGGCTGTGCCCGTTTCTTCCCTCTGGGGAAGGATTGTGTCCTGGGAGTCAGCGCCACGCAGTAACATTAATGAATGTGATTCTGCATCATGCGTTTCTCTCACTGCATTCCTGGGCACTGTGCTCTCCAGAGACATTTCCCCAGCAGAGTCTGGTGAGGTGAGCAGCAGGGACTCTGGACATGAGCAGTAATATGCTGTTGCTGAACCCAGGCCTTGTCTTCCTGTAGTTGGTGAACAGACAGTTATGCGAAGTTTCCCGATCGCCTCCATTACCAAGGAGAAGAAGATCACAATGCAGAACCAGCTACAGCAGAACATGCAAGAAGGACTGCAGATCACATCCGCATCTTTTCAGGTATTAAGAAAGGGAGCCATTCATTTAAAAGTTTTCTGCAAATGATGTCACGGCCACTTTCTGTGGTCATGTGGTTAGTGGCTAGTGGATGAGGAGGATCAGAAGGTCCGAGAGGGTAATCTTCAAGGCTGCAAACACATGAATCATCTTGGATTTAATCCCTCATTTCCTGAGCCCTGTTGGCCAACTCAGAGTACCAGCAGATTATCTGTCAATACTTAGTGATCTTAGAAATTCAGATGCACAGTTGACTCTTGTTCTCTGCCAAGTCATGCCTCAGTTTGTGTGTGCTGAAGCCTTCATATAGAAAGCAATTCACTTGGCATCTGTTTCAGAAGGAAATGCTTTATGGCTCTTCTGTGGAAGAAGTAAAGTTCTGATCATTACGGCTAGGGCTGAAGTACTATGGGTACTAAGTCATCCCTAATAAAGCATAGGTTTTTCCAGGGAGCTCTGAATGTATCAGAACTTGCGGAGTTACTGATGCAGACCAGTCACTGGATGAGTGGTCTTTCCTTAGTTTTTCCCGTTGCTATTCTTCATGCTTTGTCTCAGATTTCCAAGGGCTCCAATTCTTCCCTCATTTCTTCCAGTCAAGAAGCCCTCCCTATTCCTCCATATGCTAATTGGGAAATATGAGGCCGAAGATCTCTAAGCTCCAGACCTTCTCCCATCACCCAAGATTGTGACTTCCTGGGATTTCTTCACTGCTCCAACTGCTAAAGAGCTCTAAATTAGAATGTTGCCAGGCTATGCTGGTTAGGATTCTAGTCACACTGAATTTTTAATTAGGTTTATTGTATCTGTGTGTAGGAAGAGACCTGGTTAGGTCATAGAGAAGGACATGTTTCTACTTCAGCTACTGCAAGTTAATTTCTCTATCTCATCATAGAAAAGGTAGTCTGAAAGCAACCCGACTTAACAATACATGATTTTTCTTGCCAACTAACCATCTATGTCAATTAAACCTCCCTGTGCCATAATTTTTATTTTTAAAATTAATAATTTTTCCAGCTGATGTGGTTCGGTGGTTGAGTATCGACCTATGAACCCAGGAAGGAGGTCACGGTTCAATTCCCAGTCAGGGCACATGCCCTCATTATGGGCTCAATCCTCAGTGTGGGACATGCAGGAGGCAGCCAAAATGATTCTCTCTCATTGATGTTTCTATCTCTCTCTCCTTCTCCTTTCCTCTCTGAAATCAATAAAAAATATATATTTTTTTTAAATTGTATTGCATGATATCCGAGGTCCCTTCAACCTCCAAACTCTTGCCATTTAATATTACTATTTACTGTTAAGTAATTTTGGGGGAAATTATCAGAAATCCTTAATTCTTCCAGTACATTTCATTTCTTTTGTCTCCAGTTGATTAAAGTAGCATTTGATGAAGAAGTGAGTCCTGAAGTAGTAGAGATCTTTAAGAAGCAGCTGATGAAGTTCCGATATCCTCAGTCCATTTTCACCACTTTTGCTTTTGCTACTGGACAAACTACTCCGCAAATAATTTTACCCAAACAGAAGGAAAAGAACACTTCCTTTCGGTAAGAAGACAGTCTGGTTTCCTCATTTCAGCCTCCCCTCACTGGTAGTCGGGGAAGTGGCCTGTCCTTTGGGTCAAGGTGTGGAGACTGCTCTTTCCATTTGCCATTGTGTCAAGCCCGTTGGACCAAGCTCAGAAAGCAGAATTGGTGTATGTAACAAGTTTCAAAACTAAAAGCTGCAAGAGGCTTGACTCAGATGTCTATTGCTCATATGCAGTTTTAGAATGTGAAATTCTATTTTCCCTTTTTTCCATATTGACCACTTTCTAAATGCCTTTGAGCAATCCATTCAGTTTTCATTAATATCCAGACCTAGTAAACCGTTTTTGCTTTGATCTAAAGATGGGAGCCTTTATTTTTTCTTTTTATTTTTTTGTAACTTTTTGTTTTGATACAACTTCAAAATTTACCGAAAAGTTACAGCCTAGTACAAAGAATTCCTGTATACCCTTTAGCCAGATTCACAATTATTTATACTTTGATCCATTTTCTTTATCCTTTTCTCTCTCATATATATTTTTTCTAAACCATTTGAGTTACATACTTAACGCCTCTTTATTCTGTCTTTCCTAAGAATAAAGACATTATCTCATGTAACTACCATACAGTAATCACAACAAGGAAATTTAATTGGTGTAGAACTTTTATTTAACCCAGAGTCCACGCAATAAAATTAATTCAAATTTTGCTGATGATCTTTTATAACTACTCATTTTTCCTGGCTGGTATAGGATCCAATCCAGGATCCAGCATTGTATTTTAGTTGTCATATTTCTTTAGTAGGAACCCTTATTTTCTGTTGAAAATTTTAGGAATTTATGTTGAAATTTAAATTTCAGTTATGACAAAATAGCAATTGCTTTAAAATTTTCTTTAATTAGTGATAAAATACAGGGGCTTTCATCATTAATTATCTGGAATTTGGGTATCTGCCAATAAAAATTACATATTAAGGGCTACTCTGCAGACTTTGGAGAAGAAAGCTTTTCCTTTGCCTGAAAGTGAGGTAGGCTGGGCATTATAGAAGAGTTGAGGTTCCAGACAGTGTATCGCTTCTCAATTGCATAGCTAGCCACCTGTACCACTTGACAGGTGATAAGTGAAGGAGAACACACATATCCAGGTATAAATGCTGAAGCATGAACAGCTTCCTGAGTATCTGAAGGTGAAACAGGCATCTTGTCTTAGCACTGTGGAGTCACAGAGGAGCCTTTGACATTCACTATCCCAGCCCTCATTGGAAGAAACAAAGCTTGTATGATGTTTTATGTTTAGAAACTATCGGGGGAATTACATATACATCTATATGTAAAGTTAAGCTTATTATATCAAGTTTATATTATCCAGCTATAAAAAGAGATATAGCGATTTAAATTTTTTTAATATTTTAGAATTATATATATAAAACAGAGATATAGCTCTAATTAGAAAAATTTTTTAAAACTCCCATTGAGTTTAAGTTATACTTGAAGTGATTCACAATTGGCTTTAATTTAGGAAACATCAGTATTATGTGATTTCTAACAATTATCTAAGATATGTTTCATAACCCTCAGATTTACATTTCAAATGACAAAAGACAGGTCTAGTAAAACTATTTTACAACAAAAGAATCCTTACCACTTTTCACTGAATGGCAAGAAAACACAAAAAGAATTGTGTTCTTTGTGGTAGAGAAGAATATAACAAAAAACAACCAAACTCGAAAACTTTATCTCAATGTGATTATTTAGGAAGCAGGTTATTTGTTTAATTCCCTATATTATAAATACTCTGTACCCAGATTTTCTATCAGCAAAAAATAAAGTACTTTTAGGTCCATGTGACTTGCATACTAGTTTCCCTTTGATTAAAGCCGATTCTCAAAAGGATGCTCAAATGTCTGATTTCTTATTTTTTTCTCCTCTCAAAAAGGGGAATAGTATTACTCTTTTTATATCTGTAAAGGTTTACAGTATCAAAGGTAGGACACCAGTCAGCACTTAAAACATTTAAGAAGTAAGGTGTCACCAACTATAACTGTCATCTGATCCCAAAGAAAAGCCTGTGAGTTAGCAGAGAGTTTGGGTCTGCAGGAGGCGCAGGCTGGCTTTCCTCCGGGACTCCCACAGGCACCGTTTGTGGGAACTGGTGGAGACAGTGGGTGGGCAGCCAGAGAGGATTGGGGGCATGCTTGACCAAAAAGCCAAACTCTAGGTTCTTGCACTTTTGCCTAAAATGGTGTCCTGATGACAGAGTGTTTTATTGGAAATTAGTCCGCTACGTGTAAAAAGAAATCTCAAGGAGGAGAGATTTAGTGAGGTCTGGACAAAACTAGTAGCTGTGGGAATGGAGAAGAAACAAGTTGAGCTATGCAGGTATCAAAAATATAAATGGTGTCTTCAGATTGAATTGACATTCTCTTTCATTTTATAACTTGTAGCACCTTCTCCAAAACGATTGTGAAAGGTGCCAAAAGGGCAGGGAAAATGACAATTGGGCGTCAGTATTTATTGAAGAAGAGAACAGGGACCATTGTGGAAGAGAGAGTGAGTCGTCCTGGATGGAATGAGGAAGATGACATATCTGGTATGTGAGAACCTGTTTTTCCTTCATGAATCAGTTTTATTCATTCTCCATATAAGAATAAGAGACTAAGACATAGTTGCACTTAAACCTGACTCACAAAAGCTTAGATCTCATAGGAAGATTGGAGGCACTTACCAGCTTCTTAGAACTGAAAAAAAAAATTATTTTCCCAATATTCCATTACTCGTTTAAAATTGATTAAATTATACTTCTCCTTTACTAAATCTGTGGCTCTGATTGGCCATGGTTATGTGGGTCTCACTAAAGGGAGAAAGAAAGAAACCCCACTGCATAGGAAATTTAGTTATAAAGTAGTCCCTGTACCTCATTGTTATGGAATAAGAATAAGAATATAGGACATTAGATATCTGAAGTTGAAGATTTTGAGTTGTGGTGAGTATATCGTGGATGCTCTTAATCAAAATGGATGACCTAACGCGGGTGGCATTGCTCAGTGGTTGAGCATCAACCTCTGAACCAGGAGGTCACAGCTCAATTTCTGGTCAGGGAACATGCCCAGGTTGCGGGCTTGATCCCCAGTGTGGGATGTTGGGGGGCAGCCAATCAATGATCCTCTCTATCATTGATGTTTCTATCTATCTCTCCATGTCCCTTCCTCTCTGATACTAATAAAAAAAATTTTTTTTAACGGAGGACCTAAGATAAAGGGACTCTTAGATGATTTTTTTAAAAGGTGGCTGCTAATTATTTAAAAGGGCAGAATCTGAAAAGCTGAGATACCTCTTAGTCAAGAATATAGAGGCAGCCCTGGCCGGTTTAGGTCAGTGGTTAGAGCATCAGCCCTCAGACCAAAGGGTCTCAGGTTTGATTTGCGCTCAAAGGCACGTATCTTGGTTGCAGTTTCCCTGGCCCTGGTAGGATCACATGTGGGAGGCAGCCAATCGATGTGTCTCATGTCAATTCTCTCCCCCCGCCTCCTCCCTCCCTTCCTCTCTAGAAATCAATGGAAAAAATATCCCCAGGTGAGGATTTTAAAAAAAGAATGTAGAGGCAGGAAACCAGTAGCAAACCAGTGACTGTTTTCTATTCCTTAACCCAGAATCAAGTATGCTTATGGTATTAACACTAGAGAGAATTTGATCTAATTGAGAGGCAGGATACCATTACACCCTTTTCCTTCTCAGGATTAGAATCAATCACCAGTTCTTATGTAACAATAATAATAATAATAATAATAAGGAGGAGGAGGAGGAGGAGAAACAAGCCTCATCTTGAGAGAGATCATTCCATTTTAGTGTGGATACCTACAAGCTTGCTTCTGGGGGCAATGAGAAGGCTCACTATTACTCAAGTGACCATTTGTTGGAACCCTGGCCTCTGCACAGGCACATGGAAAGCCCTATAAAATTATTGCTTCCCATCACTATTGACTCTTCTAATTCAAAGATTTTATGATTTCATGGAACAAAAACTATTATTCTACTAGGGGTCCCTCAGCCTGGCCTGCGCCTTCTCACAATCGGGGACCCCTCAGGGGATGTCCGACTGCCGGTTTAGGCCCAATCCTTGGGATCGGGCCTAAACCGGCAGTCGGACATCCCTCTCACAATCCGGGACCACTAGCTCATAACCACTCACCTGCCTGCCTGCCTGATCACCCCTAGCCACCTCTGCCTGCCTACCTGATCGCCCCTAACCACCTTTGCCTCAGCCGCTGCTGCAGCGGCTTCATCCAGAAGGATGTCCTGAATGATGTCCAGAAGGTCGTTCAGCTGTCCAGTCTAATTAGCATATTATGCTTTTATTGTTATAGATGATATTCCACCAAAAGACCAAATTATATATTGCTCTTTTGCTCCTCTAAAAATAAAAGACAACACAAAACTGATACCTGACAATATTTTTACATTGTGTAGTTCACAAACTAATATCTGTAGTATTTATAGGGATGAGCTGTTAGGTTTTATTCTTTTAATGGAAGAGAGCCATAGTGTTCCCTTTGACATTATAGCTTTGAGTACATTTCCAAAAACTTTGAAAGCTTAATTTGACCTCTCTTACTTTAAAAATAAATAAGAAAGTAAATTCAGACAGTTTTTAACAATGGATTTTTTTTTTTAGTTAGAACATGCAGTACCAATTAGGAATGTTGGTGTGTGTGTTTTTTAATCCTCCCTAAAATACTTGATTATTGGGTAAATTCTTTCACATCTAAAATCTTAAAGGATTCTGTAACCTGTGATTGCAAAATTATGAGGGAGTTTTTCATGTATACCACATCCTCTGACAAAAATATTTCCCAAAAAATGTATAATTTCTTCAGACCTCTCTAAGAAAGGTCTTTTCCCACTATTGAACTTCTGCTTAATCTAGAAACTTCTAATAAAAGTTTATGCTTTGAAAAGTTAACTGAAATCTTGGTGATGAATTTGTGTTGTGCTCATATTAAAGATTAATTTTACTGATGGGTTGGCCTCTGACAAAGTTGAGTATTTATTCTATAGAGTCCTAAATAGAAATCACTACACTTTGGCATTAATAAGCAAGTCTGACTGAAACAAAACTATAGTAATGAATTCAAAATTGTGTTGTTTTTAGACATTTTGAGTTAATTCTGCTGACATTTTGAGTCAGTTGAGCTCCTGGTATTTTATTTCTTGACTATTCATTACTGTTCAAATTTGTTTGACCATAATGCTTCCCCCTAGAAGTTACATGTTTGGTGATATGCATAGACCTGTGGCCTTAATATAAACCTCCCTTGGTTTAAGGATCCTCTTCTCCTTGGAGTTACATCATTTTTTAAAAAACCTGTTTCTGCCATCACAGTTTCAGATGAGAGTGAACTCCCCACAAGTACCACTCTGAAGGCCTCCGAGAAGTCTACAATGGAACAGTTGGTGGAAAAAGCCTGTTTCAGAGACTACCAGCGTTTAGGTTTGGGAACCATAAGTGGCAGCTCTTCTCGCTCAAAACCAGAGTATTTTCGAATCACAGCCTCCAACAGGATGTATTCACTCTGCCGGAGGTAAGTGTGTCCCTGGGCTCCAAAAAGACCTTTCTTTTCTTCCATTTGAGTCTTGAATGGGCTAATTGCATCATAGCCCAGAGAGAGAGAAATGTGTGATAAAGGGACACTTTATGAAGCATGAGCAAGCACCTCATTGGCATTCTCGGAAGTGCAGTTACATCACTGAGCAGTGCCTATATCAGATCAGAAAGTAACTGGTAACAGTAGCTCATGAATTGCCCTTATTTGTCTTTTCCCATTTGCCTCTCTTCTAGCATGTCAGATGATGACTTGAAGTAAGAATAGGAGTTGCCCAGGCAGATAGGAAAGATGAAAGTCTGCTATTGGCCAGGGGTCTACAAACTTTTTCTTCAAAAGACCAGATATACATATTTTCAGTTTTGCAGGCTGTATGTTCTCTGATTGCAACTTCTCAACTGCCACAAAAGCAGCGTAGACAGTGAGTGAATGAATGGGCAGAGCCAGTTTTGGCCCACAGGCTGTAATTTACTGACCCAAGAGTAGACAGGGCTTTCTCATGCTGTCTAATTAGAATAGCTTCAAGGGATATTACTTAAAGAATGTAAATAAGCACATTTTCTTTTTTTCTATTCTTACCTCTTGCTGTTTTGTATATCTTTTAAGCCCTATGCCATGGTTTATATTTTTAAAACTATATTTCCACCATCCACAAATTAAATCATTCTCATCTCCAGGTAAGTTCTTGGCATCTATAAATTTCTGGTTTGATTAAATAGAATAATTCTGTGAAAGCACTTTGTAAATTGTAAGCCTTATACATATTTTAGAAAGTTGTCTTAATATTACTATTAGTTGCAACCCCACTGTTCTTGAAGAACTATAAATATCTCATTATATATTTTTATTTTTTAATATATTTTTGATTTCAGAGAGAAGACGAGAGAAGGAGAGAGAGAGATAGAAACATCAAGGATGAGAACGCATCATCAATCGGCTGTCTCCTATATGCCCCCTACCTGGGATTGAGCCCACAACCCAGGCACATGCCCTGACCAGAAATCAAACCAGCAACCTCTTGGTTCATGGTTTGACGCTCAACCACTGAGCCACACCGGCTGGGCTATATATATCTCATTTTAAATGATAATTTAAGTTTACAAATACTACCAATGTGAAACTTGAAAAACAAGTTGAGAATATAGTTTGCAATTTGGGCCAAATAGAAACAATTGCATTAAGTGCTGGAAGGTTGTGATTCTGTTGAGTATGCAGTAATTTTCCTGGGTACTTTGTCCTTCTAACTAAATTCTCTTTGTAGATTAGTGTAAGTGATAGCATCAGGGTGTGGTGTCCTGCTGTTGGGGAAGCTTGCTATCAAACTCATGCCTGCCAGTGAGAAAACAGCCCTCATTTATCATTTCAGTCTGTCAGAAACGAAATAAATTTTTAATAGACCATTTGTTAGAACACTTGTTATAAAGCCTTTATGGTGATATAAAACAATATATAAACCTCATGTTATTAGAAGGAAGAAAATGGAATGATAAACAAATAATCCCAAAGAAGGCAAGAAAGGAGAGAAAAGAAAACATAGAACAGATGGAACAAATAGTAAGGTGGTAAATTTAAATTCAAATATATTTGTAATTATATTACTTTTAAATTGACTAAATGCTCCAATTAAAAGTAAAAGATGCCTAGCTGTTTTGGCTCAGTGATAGAGCGTCGGCCTACAGACTGAAAGGTCCTGGGAGTACCTTTGCTGGGCTTCAGGCTCAACAATATTTGCCTCAGCACTAGTGGGTATCCAGCTGTCACTCAAGCCCCGGCCTGGGAGCAGGGAAGTTTAGACCTGTGTGTAGTGGAGCTTGGTATATGGTGCTCATGTCCCATGGAAGGAGGGGACAGTCCACAACAGGATGAGGAGGGAAGGGGTGCACTGGTTCTTTCCCAGTTAGGAACAGCCCCAAAGCCATTAAGCAATACTCCCTTATCTAATACACAAAATCAGTGTGTCTAGAAACAGGGTTGGGGGGGAGAGGAGGGGGGACGAGGACAGATGTTAAAGTGGAGTTAGAAATAGGGGCCCTAATAATGGAACTGCTTTTCCAGTCTTCATGGATGATTATGTCCACAGCCAGATTTCTCTTCATCAGTTTGTGGGTTAGAGAGCACAGCCTGCAACTTCAGAGTGCTCCCAAGGTACCTCCTAGTCAAGTATGGAAAGTTAATCTGTCTTTCACTGAAGTCATTGAAGGTTATGATTTACACGACCATAAACCGGATTTCCTCTCCTTCCTCTCAGCACTGGTTTATATCAAGATAAGGGATTAGAAGTTCTGGAAATAGATAGTTGTAGTGGTTGCACAATATTGTAAATGTACTTAATGTCAACGATTCATACACTTACAATGGTTAACATGTTAAATGTTATGTTAGGTATGTTTTAACACAATAAAAAAAGAAAGATACAGAATTAGAGGTTGGAATGTTATTAATAAGAAATCTCTTTAGTGTAATATCTATATACATCAGTGGTTCCCAAACTTATTTGGCCTACCGCCCCCTTTCCAGAAAAAATATTACTCAGCACCCCCTGGAAATTAATTTTTTTTAAATTTTAATAGCAATTAAACAGAAAGATATATGTATTAATGTTTCTACCTTTTTCGTAAAATATAGTAAAGAAAGGTGTAAATTAGAAACATTGAAGTTTGAAATTATGAAACTATTTATTGAACTCAGAATAGAAACGTAATACAAAAAAAGTTAAAACAAATGCACCTGTGGCCATCACCACCCCCCTGGATCGCTGCAGCGCCCACCAGGGGGCGGTAGCACCCACTTTGGGAATCACTGATATACATAAAAGCTTAAATGACCTTTATGACAGAACGACCGGAACGACTGGTCGACCAGTCAACGTGACACGCACTGACCACCAGGAGACAGACGCCCAGTGCAGGAGCTGCCCCTTGGTGGTCAGTGTGCTCCCACAGCCAACCTCCCATGACTGGCCAACCTCCCTGGTCCCTCCCCCACAGCCGGCAAACCTCCCGCGGTCCCTCCCCCTATCCAGCAGGCCCTGGCTGGCAGGCTCTGGCTGGCAGCCAGCAGGCCCCGGCCGGCCCAGCCCCGATCGGGACTGGGTGAGATGCCCGATAAGCCCTGATCGCCTGCCAGACCTAGGGACTCTACCCATGCACGAATTTCATACACCGGGCCTCTAGTTTCTAAATAAACTAAGAAAAGAAATGACTCTGAAACCTGCCTCTCTTCTTACACTTACTAACCTATAAAAGCAGGGTACTCTTGTCTGTGTATTTTCTCAGCATCACATTTTGTAATTATATGAGCTAGTCTTCTTAAAACATTATTAACCTGTAGTGTTGATAAAATATTTAAACTTGTTTTGACATTTGAACATATTGTTCTCATACCAAAAATCACTTGGTTTTATTTTTAATCCTTTCACCATATCAGGCAGTCTAATATTAGTGTACTCTATTCTCTCATCATTTCAGCAGTCTAATGAGGTGACAGTTTGACTTGTCATTCTCATAAAGTTGACATTGACATATTAATCTTTATTTCAAGTTGATGAAAAGTTGTGTATAAGGCAAAGGAGATCATCAGTTTAGCAGGAGTCTTTTAAATACTTCTACATAGCACTTCTTTTTAAAGCTAAGGTTATTCAGCAGAAGTCTGCAGTATCAATGAAAAGAGCTTATTTCCAAAAAAGAAAGAAAGAAACTACAGATTAGTGGATGAGATAGCTGTTTCCAACATGGAGGCCTTTTCTGCTTAACCCCTGAAGAACTGAGTTGAAACTGAGTTCCATGTTTGAAATATGTCTTACCCTCAACCAGTGTTTCTGAGTCTTAGAAAATGACTATGGCATTATGATATTCATATTCTTATATTCTCTCTCTCTCCCCTTCCTCCCTCCCCATTTTGTTTCCCTTCTTTTCCCCCCACCCTCCACCCTCACCCACCCAAACCATTCTCTTTCTCCCTTCTTGTCCCTGAAGCTACCCTGGCCTTTTAGTTGTACCTCAAGCTGTACAGGACAGTAGTTTACCAAGAGTAGCCCGCTGCTACCGACACAATCGCCTGCCTGTCGTATGTTGGAAGAACTCAAGAAGCGGTACTCTGCTCCTCCGAGCTGGAGGATTCCATGGGAAGGGAGTAGTTGGTCTTTTCAAATCTCAGAACTCCCCTCAGGCAGGTAAGCATCTCCACAGCACAATTTTGATCCCTTCACTTCAGAGCATTCCTAAAAATAAAAGGAGTAAAATCTGGAAATGCCAACTGTTCCCTGTCACCATGCCTCTCACACATAGACTTTCCCACTGTGCTATATACAACATGAACAACTTAAACAAGATCTATACTTGACATGTGGGGCTCCACCTGGAATTTGGGGTCTTGATATGCCTATCTATATTTGGTTCTTAATAGAAATTAACATAATAAAGTCTTTGGTTCTAGGCTACTTTCATTTCAGCAGATAAGAATATCCACAGTTGGGAACTAGATTATGCTATTCTTTTTTTTCCTTCTGGGAAGTATTCAAATATATTTAGCAGCTTCAGAGGCAGGTAGGGATCCTGGCCCATGTGGTATGAGATACCCTATCTCAATCCCACAAGTCACACATACACACAAAAACAAGTCAGCAAACCAGTGACCAAAATGCTGCTTAGGAGTTCTCAAGAATAGGGGGTTTTAGGAAGCTAAAAGATGGCCAACTTAAGAAAACAGAAGTAATAAGTGCTACTGTCTCTCTTTATAGGGATATTTCTGAGCACCAAATCTGAAACCTTGAAGGCAGTCAGGAGCTATCGTTGCTGACCTTTCTCATAACTTCCAGCTTATAATAGTCTAGGGGCTTGGTACACGAAATTCGGGCCTAAGCTGGCAGTCAGACATCCCTCTCACAGTCAGGGTTCCCTCGCTCCTAACTGCCCACCTGCTTGCTGCTCCTTAGTGCTTCTGCGGAGACAGGAGAGGCTCCCACCACCACCGCTGCGCTCGCCAGCCTGAGCCCGGCTTCTGGATGAGCGGCAATCCCCCCGTGGGAGCGCACTGACCACCAGCGGCAGCTCCTGCGTTGAGTGTGTGGTCCCTGGTGGTCAGTGCACATCATAGCAACTGGTCATTCTGCCTTTCAGTCAATTTGCATATTAGCCTTTTATTATATAGGATTTTATTAATTCTACGTGGCTTGGCAACACTGGTATATTTGAAGGCATTTGGCTTTTACTTGTTTCCACCCTGATGAATCCTCCCCAGCTATATAGTGGGTATAATAGAACACAGTATATGTAGGTTAAATAAAATGAGCGAATCATTTCAGGAGCATTGATGAGCATATTACTGAGCTTTTAAATGGAAGAAACTGAAACCATTTTATTCCACTAGTTTCTGATTTTTTTAATCTAATATTAATTTACTAAATTTTTTATTTTTGAGCTTACACATTTGCTCACATTTTAATATCTTTGAAATCGGGATGCATTTTAAAATGGAAGTGATCAGAAAGAGTTGTGTCCTAGTTTAAATGACAGTTTTTATTCTGAGTACATAAAATAATGGTGCATTTTGTAATAAAATATAGTAATGGCATCTCAAAATTGATAAAATTCTAATTATTTCCCATTCAGGTTGCAAGAGAATTTGCTAATATCTATTGTCCTTCTAGTAAGGCCCCTCTGATGCTCTGTAAAGTGTATGAGCCAAGTTCAGTGATTTCTGTTTCACTCCACACACCCCAGGCCCAGACTCCCTCCCCCTAGAATTGCTCTCATAGTTGTTTCCATCTGTGCCTACTTTTTGCCCATCTTGTAGGACAGGAATCTCGCAGTAGCTGCTGCTGTCTTCTCCCAACTTCCTCCACTCTTCCACAAACAACCCTACAAGTTCAGGTTCCCTTAAGCCCATGCAGCGAAGTTGGAATAAAGCTACTGGTGTTGGGATATTCTAACCTGCCCATTCCGGGATGCCAGGGGAACCCCTCCACCCTCTACTTCCAAACAGCATGGACAGGGTGGTTGGTGGACCATCACGGAGATGTTGTCTTGCGTGAATCTTCGTTTTGAGTTGCTTGGATAATGAGAAACCGCACCTGCTCTTGGCAAGACAGCGCTGTGTGGTTTTCCAGATCTAAGCTCTTTCTGGGAGGAGGAGGCAATCAAGAAATGGGTGTGGTGAAACCAATGTAAGAGGATTAGGCATCTGATAGTTTGGAGCTTTAAGTGGGGCTGGTTTCTGCATTTGGGTGTGGTAGCTTGAAGACTAAAAAGAAAAAATATATATGTGCCTTTTTTATTAACATAGACACAGGTTGTTTTATTCTGTATCTTTTTCTTTTATAGCCCCTACCTCCTCCTTAGAATCTTCCAACAGCATAGAACAAGAAAAGTACCTGCAAGCCATCCTGAGTGCAGTTTCTGTCCATCAGAAACTCCGTGGCAACAACACCCTCACGGTCAGGCCGGCACTTGCTCTGCCTCCAGGTAAGATTTGATCATTCTTTTCTTCTTGACAGCTCTGAAATGTCAGATTCATTCCGAGGATTAGTCCCTTACTTATTTGCACTGTTTATTCAATATGACCCCTAAAGTTTTATCTAGTGGAGCTGTAACTTTAGCTCCTTTTACTTAGAACTCGGGGCACCATTGTTAATGTCTAGTGAATAGTAACCACATTTAGAGATTCAATTATTTCCTTTTTAAAAGAGTAATGAGAGAGGGGGTGGAGAACATAAATAAAGTCATGTGGGTGTTTTTCCCCTAGAATCTATTTTACATAGACTTTAAAATGTTATTACAAAGTTAAGTTTATAAAGTGAACATCTCTTTATTAAATGTATATTTATTAAAATCAACATGTTTAAAATTCCTGAAATATCTGCAGCCTTTTATGATTTGCAATACAATTTGTTTTCACTAGATTTGGATGAAGCCATTAAGACTTGTACTAATATTTTGTTTCAGTTATCATGTGATGGAACCCCAAAGGGTTCATGTAGAGGTAACCCTAATGTGTTAGACACAGGAGCATGTGACTTGAAAAGTTGGTCTCCTTGGCTTAATCAGCTATTTGAATTAGCTCAACATAAGCAGAAAGTGGCTTTTCTTGTAAAGTAACACCATGCATGCCTTGCTTCATTTATCATTAAATTCTCTGATTGCACTTGCCAAACCTAACTCCCTGTAATCTTGCAAATGTATGTATCTCTGAGGAAATAGCAACAGTGCCCTGTTATCTCTATTGAAGCTCTGGGTACTTAAAAAGTACAATGTTTGGCAGCAATTAGACATGCTACACATGAAGATAACTTTTTGTCATTTGAGTAATGTTAACCCGAACGACATGGTTTTTGTTCTTCTTTTTGGCTGACTTTAGGGACTGAAAGGAGAACTTCGAGAATGTCCACTGTGCTTAAGCAGGTAGTGCCAGGACATTTGGATGTAAACCCATCCAATAGCTTTGCTCGAGGAGGTTAGTAAGACTGATTTTATAACTGAGCACTGATACAATCTTAAAAGCAAAAAAAAAATTTTAGATAGTGCTTCTTTAAATCAACTAATTATGGTTCAAATTGTTTTTAATTACACTTTTCTCAATGAATGATCAAATTTATTTCTAGCAATTACCCTTTTCTCAATGAATGATCAAACTTATTTCTAGTACTGGGACAAGAGGTATAATAATTGCTGAAATCTTACCTATTGATGAGTCTGGAGGCATTGGGAGGTGAGGGGAGCATGTCTAAATGGTGGTCAGCCCTGGGAAGACTCCACGATGCTTCAGGTTTGCAGGGTAGAAAGACTGACCACAGAAGCATAACCAGCTTGGGAGAAGTGATCTGAGTCCCAAGGGCTATGCCTCCAATGCCTGTGATTTTTACTCCTGTTCTCTGAAATGTTAGTTTGAGGAATACGGGAGAATGATATTCAGGTTACCTTTTTTTTCTCTGGGCTATAGCTGCTGGCATGAGGAAGAAGAGAAAGGCTGAGTATTGGCTTGTTTAGCTCCAAAAGGTGGTCTACTTTGTTCTCTGGAGGTTTATGTTAGATTATTTTACTTTTCAGAGGCATTTCCAGACCAGGTATCTTGATTGTAAGTAGGTACCACTTCACAATGGAATTAGTAGAATCTTAGACTCTTCCTCTCACTCCCGTGCAATGCTGAGTCATTGAAAATATACCAAGTATGTGATCGTGGTTCTGCTTGAACATCATCAGTAACGGGAAACTCATTCTTCCCAAAAGTAGTCCTTTGCATTTGTAAAAAACTTAAAAATTCCTTCTCATATTGATCTAAAAAGCTACCACCATGTAACTTTTACATAATGACCCTCACTCTTCCCTCTAAGGTTAGAAAATTCTAAATCAGATCTCCCACACTATAGCCCTTCAGATTTAAAACTGTTCTCATCTTTTAGTTACTTCTAAATACCCCCAATTCAGATGGTTCCAGTCCAGTTCACTATCTTTTTCATCCTGTGGATTCTCCACAGAATTGAACTCATGGAGCCTAAGATTACATTAGGGACAGCCCCATCACTAGGCTGATCCATATGAAGATTAGTATCATTTGAAATCTGTTTGTCTGCTTCACATGAACTATAGTTCTTAAAATATACTAGTCTTGAGGGTTAGTTTTTGAACCTAAATAGACTGTGTACTAAACCTACAAAATTTCATCTTTTTTGATAATGGACTATTGTTTTAGACATTTGGATCTTAATTCTGTCCACTACTGTATTAGATATTTTTCCAAGCCTCTTGTCATTAGTAGATTTGATCACTGTTCTCATGTGATTTGTGATTTGTTGTTTAAAGAAATGTTGAACAAACCAGAGATGAGGACAGAAGTCTTCAGCAACATAATATAGAGGCCTCTCTGAAGAAAGGGGTTGATCACTCATCTATACTGGTTATGAGTCCTCCTACTAAAACTCACCTGGCCCATATTTCTAAATCTCTGCCCATCTTTTTAATCCAGTATTTTCCAGTCTTTCAAACTGATAACTGCAGCACTAAAGAGTTTATGGTTAATTTAACATGACTCATTGTAGGAATTAGTGCTTTTTCTAAATAATCTGAAATAGTTCATTAATAATCTATTCCAGAATTTGGTTCGGAATCAACATCAAGGCTCTAGTTTATAAAATTTACTTGTTTCCTTTTGAAAACCAAGATTACTGTGCACATCTCCTGGCAGCCATAGGGGTGCTTTGGATACTTCTTTCTTTTTTAACCTCATCAGCACTTTCTGCTATTGTAGGATGTCCTAAGAGCTTTCAACCTTCTTCAGTCATCTTCCTAATTAGGCCTCACGGTCATTGTGTTAGTTTGCTAGCGCTACTATAAAACAGGGCCACAAACTGTGTGACTTCATTATTGCTTCACAGTCCTGGCGGCTAGACATCCAGAATCAGGATGTCAGGCTGGTGCCCTCTGAGGCTGTGAGGAATGATCTGTGCCAGGCCTTTCCCCAGCTCCCGCTGTTTGCTGGCCATCTCTCCCTTGGCCTGTAGAAGCACCACCAAATCTCTGCCATCATCTTCACGTGATAGTCTCCCTGCGTGTCTGTCTCCAAATGTCCTCTTTCTAGAGAGACACCCATCATATTGAATTAGGGGCCCACCACATTCCTGTCTGGTCTCCTCTTAACTAATTACATCTGCAGTGAGGTCATATTTCCAAATGAGGTCGAGTTCTGAAGTAGTGGGGGTTAGGACTACAATATACGAATTTGGAAGGGACACAGATCAACCCATAGAGTCATATATAGCTTTTTTCTAAATTTTAAAATTACTATTGTTTTAAAGTTTAAGATACAGACTTCATTCTCTCATCATTTCTTTCTTGGTAAAATTGAACTAAAAGTACAGTGCCTTTCTCCTAAAGTTCCTGGTATTTCTGTTGCCAAGCTCTCCTGTCAGATTTGGTTCAAGGTTGCTATTCCTCTTACTATTTTAAAATTCACTATCTGAAAGTTTATATTGTCAGCAAGGCTTGTCAGCAGTTTTTCCATTCAACAGAGTTCCGTTTCCAGCACATGTCTGTTAGCTGGAGCCCCATGCCTGGCTCTTGTGTTTTGTTTTTGTAAACTTCATCAGGAACACATTATCTGTTCCCCAGCTGGACCAAGTGACCTGCAATATACATTTTAGCTACAAAATTGTCTCTCCCCCTATGTTGGTACCTAAGGCTCATGGATATTCATCAGTCTGTTTCAACTGCATTATCTCCTTTATTTTTTTTTATATTGGCCTCAGATTCTGGCTGTTTTATACCAAGGGATCCCCACTAGTGGTTACATTCTCATTATGACTCCCTTCTTTGTTCTTCTCAAGAGTACCTGAAAGGCTGTATTTACCTTTTAGAGTTAAAATCTCCTATTGAATTTGTTTCTGATTCATTCTATGTATTCTAGGCCCTAATTATTATTTTGACAGCCTTCCTAAATAATTTTACTCCCAACGCCTCCCAGATTTCCAGGATCCCAGTGATTCATTGGAAGATGAGATACTTTCAACATCTTTGATCCCTAGATCTGCTTCTTCTGTCTCTTCTGATAGTGTCCTTCTCCTCACAGAGAGTAGCAGGAATAGACTGGGGCAAGCAAGTTTGGGAAGTCCCAGAAGATTCCTTATTATGAACATGGCAGGCAGATACACACTCAGGGCAAGACTAGGCGTAGACACCTGCATGCCCTGCTCATGGTTCATTTCCTTGGACCTCCGTCAGGGACAGAATCTCTTCCGTCTCCCAGAGAGAGCAGTACCCTGCTCCAGAAGTTTCTCATTTACCCTGCGTGGGAAGAGCCTCCTATCTATAAAATCATCCTCAAACCTTCTCCTTTCTCCTCTCCTGTGTATTTTCACTGTGTGATGTGTTGTTGTTGTTGTTGTTTTCATTCCTTTCACTGTCATAGACTTAGTTCCTGGTTCCTTCTTATGTTATTTCCACTGTGTGCCTTTCTGCTCTGCACAGATGAGATTGACCTCCACTGTCTCCTTCACCCTTTTTTCTGTCAGTAATCACTTTGCATTCAGTGTGCACGCTGATGATCTGGTAAGGCAGGGGAAGCAGCCCTCTTTACACAAGAATCATTAAGAAAAATGAGGATGTGACTAGATCACATTGCTTTTCATTTGTAATTAAAATAGCTTTTGAGCCCCATGGAGGAAAAATGCATAAACTCACAACTTGGACAAATTACTTTGTTGAGTAGAAAAATGCCATGAGAAAATTGTTACTGCCTCTTAAATACAAAAATACAATAGTTAAGTATATTGAGAAGTAGCCACATGGAGGCAGCTTTTTGTTTTTAATCCTTGTGCAAGGATATGCTTATTGATTTTTAGAGAGAGAGGAAAAGAGAGAAAGACAGAGAGAGAGAAACATCACTGAGAGAGAGAAACATCCATCGGTTGCCTTGTACGTGTCCTGACCGAGGATCACACCTACGACCCTTTGGTGTACGGGACAATGCTCCGACCAACTGAGCTACCAGGCCAGGAGCTGGAGGCTGTTTTTAATTGTTCATTCTTTACATTTCCATGACCCTATAAGTTCCTCTACAAATGTTATTTTATCCTTGAAATAACCTGCAGAATATACACTGAGTGGCCAGATTATTATGACCGGCCAGATTATTATGACCACCCCATCAGTACTTCATTGACACTTCCAAAAATACTGAATATTGAAAACTTCCTAAGCAAATACTTTCAAGGTTTTATTATTATTATTATTATTATTATTTGCATAACTAATTCACTTCATTATACTGATGGGGTGGTCATAATAATCTGGCCAGTCATAAAAATCTGGCCACTCAGTGTATATTTTAAGAGGCTCTGAGATAGGAAGTGTCAAGGTCACTTAGCAAATAGCAGCATAACTGGGACCAGGCTTGGTTCAGGCCATTTCAGTGCAGCGTTCACTGACTAGCTTGTATCTCACGCATTAATAAGTACAGGACCTCATCCCCACATCCAACCCAACCATCTCTTTTCCTTCTCTTCTTTGTTTTGTCTAAACAGAATAGAGAGATCAACCCTAGTGCTTAGGAAACACTCATGCTCTGAACAACAATCCATTCCCATGAGGGATAAACTACATCACTTTTTCCCTGAAGCAATCCCTTAGCCAGACCCTGAGGACAGATCCAGGCTCACAGCGTTGCCTAGGTGACAAGACACAAGGAGTTTAGTTCAGTTACATTCAAATTCAAACTGCAGCCCTACCAATTAGTGTATGATATTGAGCAAATTAGGAAACCTCTTAATTCTCTATTTTTTTCATCTGTAAAATGGAGATGATAAATAGTATCTTGCTTTAGAGTATTTACAAGGAATAAATGAAATAATTTATGTAAAGCACTTAACCTAGTAACTGGCTCATAATAAGAGCTCAATAAATGTTAGTTCTATTATCATTGTTGTGGTTATTATCATTATTGTTGCCTAATACTCCACTGGCATGGGAGAAAAGCCTACATTTGCATTTCAGTTGCCCTAAGCCAGATACTGATGCAAAAGCTCAGTATCTTCCAGTAGCTTTCAAACATTTTTTATCATGACTCACAGTAAGAAATACATTTTCTACTTATATATATACTAGAGGCCCGATGGATGCACGAAATTTGTGCAAGAGTAGGCCTTCCTTCCCCCGGCTGCCGGCACCGGCTTCCCTCTGGCACCCGGGACCCAGGCTTCCCTTGCAGCCCCAGCTTCGTCCAGAAGGACGTCAGGTCTAATTAGCATATTATGCTTTTATTGTTATAGATATGCATATTCACTTTATATCACAATTCAGGGCTGAGTCACAATGCAAAATGTATGTATACCAAAACAGAAGTTTCATGAAACAGTGTTCATCTATACCACATGCAGTGCACATAGTATTTTCAGTTTTAATCTATTTCACTTTTTAAATATATATACTAAAGTGATTTCACAGGCCATTAAGGGGGATGCTGCAGTTTGGAAAAAAATACAGCTGCCGGCTGGTGTTACAAGTATTTCCCACGCAGGAGTCACTCAGGAAGCTGAGTAGACCTCACCACCAGTGCAGTAGCATCACCCTTCGGTCACCACTGCCAGGTGGGATTACAGTTCTCAGAGCCTCTGCTGGTCCCGTATTGCAGGCCATTTTCTCGTTGCTGATTTTTCTGCTACGTGATAAATACTTGGCAGTTTTTCATTAATGAGCCTCTATTTGGGGAAAGTGCTTAATTTTTTTATTTATTTAACACCGCCTTTTTATTCTTTCAAAGCAAATAATTGAGTTGAAGATATAGAAGACCACAGCAGTTCACAGTGTATCAATTTTCAAAAGAAAATAATCAGATGTTACATATACATAGGGATAGGAGAATAAATGTGGTTAGGTCCCTGCCCTTTGGCGCACACAATCCAGTAGGATCAAATGTGCACGTAACTCCAATGAAGTGTGATCAGAGTTTCAATAGAGCTCTCCACAGCTCTGGGATAGTCTGGAATGGTTTTCAGAAAAGTTCTCATTTCTGGAGCTTAAGGCATAAAGAGTTTGTCAGGTGGAAAAATGGGAGAAATCGTTCCAGGTCGAGGCACCAGCATAAGAAAGCGTGGTAAGTTTAGGGAACAGTATTTCAGAATCAGGAACCAAGAACTCAAACTTCATTGTAAGCCTTTAAGTCCCATGCTCAGTAGGAAAGCTCAAACCTCCACAGAAAGGAGAGGCCGCCAGCACACGGGAGACCTGGTGTCCAGCCCGCGTCCCGGTCTCCATTCTGCCTCACAGCAGCATTCCCCTCTGTGCAGTCAGCCCGCACCTCTGCAGCCTCAGCTCTCTCACCTCCTTTAGCCACTGAAGCCATCAGTGCCTTTCCTTTCCTTCTTCTAAAGGAACAAGGCAGCAATGAAAATTACTTCTAATGATTTTTTTATTAAGTGATGTCATACTTTATGCCGTGTTGCAATGTATAGCTTAACAATACTGCTGTGAACGTTTTCAATCCTGAATGAATGCAGAAGCATTTTCCTTACTTTATTTGAGCAGTTCCTTTGCTCAGGATACACTGTAACTTACTGCTCACTATTTTTGTTATTACCAGGTAAAAATTTGCCATAGTTGCAAAGTACTTTCTGTCGAAAAAAAAACAAACCCACAATATTACTCAAATTACAAAAGTATTATCTCTAATACTGCCTATCATTTTGGTGTAAGTAGGGATTTCAGAAGAAGTCATTACCTCAATCATCACAAGCTATATTCTTAGTGGCATTAGGTATTGTCACAGGATCATGATTTTTTGCTACTCATAACTATTTGTTTATGGAAAATAACTGTAATTTCCAGATGAAAAAAGAAGATAGTGTGGCAATGCTTAGTGCTCTATTGCAAAAACATGCTCTTAGTTATTCCAAATGGTTGCTAGAGCTTCATTCCTGATGTGGTGGCCTTGCTCAAAGAGCAGATGTGTTGTACAGCACGTAGCACTTCCCGTCAATCAGCCTCCGCAAACACTAGGGCCAATGTAGTCACTAAATTCCTTGACTTTATTATTGTCACCCGATGACAGTCTTCAAAAGCTGGTTCCATTTGGTATAATTGTCCGTGCCACTCGCTGCTGTGCGTTCATTTCACTGCGCTCACGTTTATAAACAGGTGCTGGCATTTCATTTAGCAGGTGCTCAGTTCATCGTTTCTGTGTGACTGTGCAGCTTTTTATTTGTTAATCAAATCTTCTCTTTTTATTATATTTGCATCTTTTCTTCTATGTTAACTTGATTTTAAAAATTAAATAACCTACTCTTCTCTTACTCGATTTGCTCTGATGTTTGCTGCTCTGTGCATTTTATCCTCCTTCTGCCTTTATCCTCACCTCCTAGTGCATGGGCACAGAGATACATGTTTTACTCAGTCAAATCCCAAATCTTCAGCTAAGGGAAGAGTCCATAACCAAGGTACTGTATTATCGGTCCTGATGTGTCATTCTTTTTAACCACCTTCATATGAAAATGTGTGTTACCGGTGATGTTTATCACATTTGTCTGTCAAATTATCTTTTACTCTCACCCCCATTCTGAATTTCCTCTGTGATTTCATTTACAAAAGCTTGCCATAATATCTAAGACAAGTTTAGGGGTTACATAGAAAGATTCATCTACGTTAAGCAGAAATCACTTATAAAACCTTTTCTTAGGAACTGGTCTCCTGACCCTATAATCGCTCATAAAGAGAGGAGCCAGTGTGACATTATCGCAGTGACTTCTGGGCAAGAAATGAGGCTTGATTTAACATTTGGCAAAGAGGAAAGCCTCTCAAAGAGCCTTTCCAAACCTGGAGAGGAAGCCCACGCAGGGGAAGCAGCTGCGGTATCTTATACCGCGACACATCCCCCAGGTGAACCCCACAGTTTATAGGACTTATAAGGGGCTACGTTGTAAAGGTGCTGCATTGCCAGTCACATGTCAGACTTAGCGTGTGCTTTGGGGTTTGGATATTTAATATCCAACAGTCTAGTTGCATATAGGAATCCTTGATTTTTCTAATGAATGTAACTAAGGTCACTTATGAGATTCCTCTAGCAGCTCAGCTTGGCCTTTCCCTTAGAAGACATCTGCCTCTGACTATAAATTTTACATAAATCCTCCTAAGATTCAGTGCAATGTACATTACTAAGTGTACTGGGGGAAAGAGTGTAATATAATCTTTACTAACTTTAAATTGCATCATTTTGGCATGATGCACACATATTCCAAATCCAGCCTGAGATTTTAGTAGGTTTAGTAAAGTTCTAATGTCATTCTTAATCTAGATTTCTTGTTGAATTGATTGACTGAAGCAGAAGCATGTTCTTATTTCATGAAGCCCAGAGAAATGGAGTCACATTCTCCTGCCCAGGCTTCCTCGTTGCCCCGCCTGCATTTTTGTTGCCCAGTGCCAGTGCGCTCTTCCTATTTATGATCCCAGTGTTTACTCATAAACACTAACTTTACATCAAAATACAGTCATAGGATTGACGTGGCTGACTGCTTAGTCCTTCCACGCCTAATCTTGATGCTGTATTGAATAGTGCTTATACGTTGTAAAGGTAAATGACAAATGACCAGTATGATCCATGATTACCTAGAATCTAGGTCCTAGATTAATTACCTTGCTGTTACCTCTAAAACGATACCTACAGAGCATGCGTCTTTTTTCCAGCTCAGTGGCATTCCCACATCAGATTACCTCATTCGATTATTTTGGCTTTTGTAAAGGTGTATGGGCAAGTCTTCGCTCTAGCACTCGCCTGATCAGTTCTCCAACGTCCTTCATTGATGTTGGCGCCCGGCTGGCAGGCAAGGATCACTCGGCCTCCTATAGTAACAGCGCCTATCTGCAAAACCAGCTCTTGAAACGCCAACCAGCCCTTTATATATTTGGTGAAAAGTCACAACTAAGGGTAAGATTTCTTTTTCTCACTTAGAAACTTTATAGATATTTGGAGGCAGTTTTAACTTATCTCATAAATCAGCTTTCCTAGGATTTTTTTTTTTTTACAGCATGGATTCTTAACCTGGAGTTAATAATATTAAAAACACTTAGCTCATTATATATGTATGTATGTCTACATGTACCTTGATAGATAAGTATGTATACTTTTACATGTTTATTAGCTATGAAAAGAAGTATTTTTCATAATCATAACTAGATCAGCATAAACATCAGGAATATTAGGAATGTATACCCACAAAAAAGAAATAATAAGGCTTACCCAGGCTGTTTTTCCACTGTCTTAGTTCAGCTTCCACAGGAATCTGTGTCTACGGCAAAACAGAAGGATTTGCTATTGAAAACCTATTGACAAAGAAAGCTGCCAGGAGGTAGAAGAGTGGGAAGAAGACGGTGGCACTCGCTGCACTGGAGCGAGGGAAGGCCAGGCTGTGTTCTCTAAGTTGCCTTTTTTGAAGCTTCACAGGCTGTATAGGCAGAGGCACGTGTCCTGAGATATGTCAGAACATTCAAACTATTGGATGCTAAGCCCCTTTATTTTTTGAAATATATTTTTTTTATTTCAGAAAGGAAGGGAGAGGGAGAGAGAGATAGAAACATCAATAATGAGAGAGAATCATCGATCGGCTGCCTCTTGCTCACCCTACACTGGGAATCAAGCCCGCAACCCAGGCATGTACCCTGACTGGGAATCAACTGTGACCTCCTGGTTCATAGGTTGATGCTCAACCGCTGAGCCACGCCAGCCGGGCTCCCCTTTATTTTTTTAATTATTATGCTAAAGAGCTTCACTATGCTCAGGTCCTATAAATTATAAAGATAGTCTCTATCTCCAAAAGCAGATAATGTTTTTGCAATTTACCCAGCACAAAATAAAGTTCATTGCTGTTGACAGGTGTGGGGGAAATAAAAGCATTTGTTAATTCAGAAAATCCCCCGAAGTTTAGTCTAGCACCTCAGTTGGCACGGGACAGTGCAGACAGACCTTTGGTTGAACTGTGGACGGAGCTGTGGGCAGGATCCCACATGCTGGGTCCTCAAGATGCCAGTGGCTGAGTCATCCCTTCGGTGGCAAGCTCTTCCCCCACTGCCGAGGCTGCTGCAGCCACTTAGTTACCAGCCTTTAGGGTAGGAGTCATGAAACTGCTGGGTAATGCTCCGTGTTTAAATATGCACACGTGTCTTCTGACACAGCAGATACTTTCTCTCCAGAAAATAGTTGGAACACCTTTCAACAGCAACCCAGGGTTGCAGCCAGCACAGCCCCCTTGGCACTAGTGTCTCCCAGAGTACACACCCTGCACTTGAGCACACCACGTACTCATGATTGCAGTCACGCCCCAAGGTTGTCTCTTGAATGCTCATCTCTGCCATATCCTTTGCGCATCAGTCCTCAGGTTTGCTGTGTGGCTGTGCACATATGACTAAGAAAAACCGGCCACTGGGGACCCTATTTCCCTTCCTCCTTCATTTTCTTCTTTCTGTCTTTCTTTTTTCTTTCTGATCTTTCTTTTATCAATAAAGAATTACATTTTAAAAACATAATCTCGCCCTCCTTGCACAGCAGTTATTGGGATTTTTGTACGTCCCATTCAGGTTTGGCTTGTTGTAATGTAATTGTGCCTATGGACCACTGTCCATACCTGTCCGACCTGAGCCACGTTCAGGCCAGCACCGTGCTCTCTAACTGCAGCTCCACTCCTTGCCTCCCAACAAAGGAAACACCGAGGAAAGCAAGTGAGAGTGGCTTCCTCTGAATAATCTTGAATTGGTCATATTTCCTAATTCACAGACTTTAATACTTTATACTTACTAATAAGTTCCTTACGACTTAACAGTGTCTCAACACTATGGCTGATAACTCCAGGTTTATAAGACAGGCATTCCTAGCTCCTTTGTAGTTGGGAATGGAAAGGAAAGTAGTGTTCCTGAAAAGTAAACTATCTGTTATCTATTATAACTTTTAAAAAATAACTAATAGAAAAGAACCCATGCGTACAGCCAAGTTCTTTATTCTAACCATAGCATGTTTCCATGTTGTGTAATATTCTTTATAATCATTTTAATCACTATGTAACATTCCATATTGTTGAATGTTTCCATTTCTTTATCTTCAATATATAAAATTACAGTCATATTTTCAAGCATATAGCTTATTATTTTTAATTGAGATATGATTCAATAGGGTTCTTTCTCTACATTTTAGATTACTCCTAAAAGTGGAATTACTAAGATAAAGAAACTTTTTTTCTTGATACATATTAGAAATGCTATTTTTTTTTAATTTGGGAGTTTTTGCTTTTTACTTTAAAACTTTAATAGGCTGTTTTAAAAGTACTCTAAAATAACCAATACAAAACATAACATGGACCCTATAATAAGTCCTTGCAGCATTTTTTTTTAATTTTGGTAAATACAGATAACATAACATTTATCCTCCTTTAGTCCATAGTGTCAAATACATTCACATTGTTGTACAACCAGCCTCCAGAAAGCAGTTTTACTCTTAGGAAAGCAGATGACCCAGTAGTGTCATTTGGGCAGAATGTGAGGAAAGTGGGAAGGATATAAGAAAATTAATTCATTGTGTAGCAAGAGAAGTTAGAGAATTTTTAAATCTTCAAAATTAGGTGACTAGGTTATCAAAATAAAATATACAATGTGCCATCAGGTAAGCATTCTTTAACTACAAATGCAACCTCACATAGGATAAATTCCACGTGGATTAAAAGTATAAATGATAAATACATTCAAATAAATATAGCTTGGCACGTGTCCTAATGCGTGAAAAAATATTGTCCCAAAGCTAGAATTTTTTATTTTGACTTTAAAGGAGTACCTACATGTTAGGGCAGTAAGATAGTAATTTTTATTTTCTTCTCAATGTTTATCTTCACTTTTTTTTTTCTTCATTTTTCCAATGACTGTTTTACTTGCTTAATAAGAAACAAATATGTGTATCTCTACAAACTTGAATTGTAGAGTTCTGGAACCTCAGCAGCATATTGCCTTTTCATCACAGTGTGCATCTCGGGAGACTTCATTTGCAGTTTTGTATTAACCGTGCTGTCCATGTATCACTGGTCCTCTCCAGACTTCAGGTCCATGGCTTTATATTGGCTGATATGTGATGTTACAAGCGCCCATCAGGTTCCCACCGACCAGTAGTCTCTTCAGGGTCTCGGAATGACAGCAGCTGAGGGAAACCAGTAGGCCTCAGTGCAGGACTTTCCAGCGATCTGGACACCTAGCCACACAAGACTGGTTTTCCGGACCCATTGCAGCCTCTGCAGCTACTTGGCCCCCATAGCTGTATATCATTTAAGCACTGCCCTGTTGAAAGCACTGCTCTCTTACCATGACACTTCATCTGCCTAATTCTCTGCATCTTTATCCACAGAACTTTAAGTTAGAATTTGCTTTAAATTGTGAGTTTGTTCCCGTTGAATTTCATGACATCCGACAAGTGAAAGCCAGTTTTAAAAAGTTGATGAGGGCCTGTGTCCCAAGCACCATTCCTACGGACTCAGACGTGACCTTCCTGAAGGCTCTGGGAGACTCCGAGTGGTTTCCACAGGTAATGTCTGGAGCGACTTGCCTTTGACCTCAAGGATGTACAGAGATGGCATTTGAGGAAAATACTGTGTTCCCCCACGCCCCGCCGTCTGCCTTTACTGCGTACCTCCATAAAAGCCGTTCGGTTCCAGGAACCCGTATGCTACAGGAGATGAGAGGCAGACTTCTCCATCCCAGGTTTTTCTCTCTGTAATTGAAAACTTGGTCTCCATAGCGTGCTAAGGCAAGGTCATTATTTTTAGGTGGACACTTTTTTATATACAATAAATTTAATCAGCATATATTTTTAGGCCTCCTGCTCTGTTGTCAACAGAGTGAGGGTCCAGGACTCCAAGGGCCTTCTCTCTTACCGTCTGACCTTGCATTTGTCTCTGCCTGGTCCATGTCTCTAGATTTTAGATTAACCCCCAAAACAGCCACCACAGGCACTTTGGGTGCCCTGAGGCTTCCCTAAGGTTAAGGGAAAACCACATATCCTTCCTTCAGCTGAGTCAAGCTTGGGATGTTTTAATTGAACTCTTATTGCAAAATTGGGGAGAAGTAGGTAACCAGCACACATAGGCATTTATGACACGCATGTTTTAGACACTGACGCAGACATTGGGCCAAGAACATGTCTGCACTACAGCCTCAGCCTTGTCTTTAGGCTCCTGATGCTGTGGCCATTGCTCCTTCCCCCGCATGAGTTCCAGCCCCTCTATCACCTGGCCCCTCTGCCTCCAAGCCTCCTGCCTCCCTTGAGGAGGAAAAATAGTTGTTTCCCACAGTGTATCGGACTAAAAGGCAAAAAAAAAAAAAAAAGCCAAAAAATGATGTGAGTACCCAGTGCAGTAACTATTTTTAAGGTACTTAAACTATAAAAAAAAAAAGCCACGTATAGTACAATTAGTTGTAAACCTGTATCAGGGTATCAGCCCTGGCTGGGTAGCTCAGTTGGTTAGAGCTTTGTCCCAATACGCCAAGGTTGCGGGTTCGATTCCCAGTCAGGGCACATAAAAGAAACAACCAATGAATGCATCGATCCTTCTCTCTCTCTCTCTCTCTCCCCGTAAAAATTTTAAATAAAAACATAATACATAAGTCTATATCAGTGTATGTTACTATTAAGGCTATTCCTTCTGGATCCTTTGAGAACACACAAAAGGAGCTGATCAATACTCTCTTCTGTCCCTAAGTTATGAGCCCCAGCCCAAACTGTTCCCACCACCAGCCTATCTGTGTTTCTGGTACATTCTGTGTTTTGCTCCTTACTCCAAAGTAGATCCATACCAGAAGTTAGTGCCCCCCAAAAAACAGTAGAAAGCATTACTCTACTTGAGATATTGGCATTTTAAAAGTTAACTCAGAGCAAGTGCTAAGTGCAAGAGAATTCAGGCCTGGAAATAGCTGTCTACAGGAACAGTGGGTGAGGAGCTTCCCAGTGCTGGAGAGGACATGTGCCTTGTTCCTGTGTTTAAAATAGCTAGCTCAAAAAAAATAAAAATAATAAAAATCTATAATAAAAGCATAATATGCTAATTAGACCGGACAGCCGAACAACCTTCTGGACGTCCTTCCAGGTGACCTTCTGGACAAAGCTAGGGCTACGAGGGCCAAGCCCCTCGCACGAATTTCGTGCACCAGGCCTCTAGTAAATAAATAAAATAGCTAGCTCTGTTTAAAACACGGGGTTTTCTATTTCAGTTCAAAATTGAATTCATTCTGCAAATTATGTCAAGTGATGCATTGCACGTTTGACTTTGAAATCTATATGCTGTGCTCACAACCTAATGGTTCATTGGAGACTGTGAGTCAGTGGCTTGGCTTTAAAAGCTAAGCACAAGTATAAGTTTTCTTCCCATACAGACAACTAAGAGTGTCCTTTTTAAAGATATAACTCATCATAAAATTCATCCTTTTAAAGTATATAATTCAGTGATTTTTAGTATAATAACTAAGTTGTGCAAACATCCCCACTATCTAATTCCAGAAAAATTAAGAGTATCCAAAATAGAACTTACTACATCATCATAGAACTTACTACGTCATCATAGAAAACAAATGTTAAGTCCAATAACTCTGTCGGGGGGGGGGGGGGGGCTACTTAGAATCTCTGACTTGTCCACTCTATGGAATTATAGATATTCTACATCAGGGGAAATCATTTAAGATCAATTTATCTCATCATGTATCCCTTGAACACATTGCTTAATCTTTATTTTGACAAAGAACTTTTAAGTGTTTAAAACTCACGTTTAGGTCAAGTACTTTATCCCCAACTTGTTTGGTTATCTAAGGCTGACAGCAAGTCTGTCTGTTCTGGGTGCTCAGAAAGCCCTGGCTCTAATCGTGGCTCCTTCCCCATCTCAGCTTCACAGGATCATGCAGCTGGCCGTGGTGGTGTCCGAGGTCCTGGAGAATGGTTCCTCCGTGTTGGTCTGTTTGGAAGAAGGCTGGGACATCACAGCACAAGTAAACTCTTACACATATTCTCATATATTTGGTTGTATATGTACGAATTTGTATTTCAATTAGTTTTTAAATTCTGCAGGTGAACCTTTTGATTAGTGACTAATTTGTATCAACAAAAAAAAGTCCTGTGTTAAACACCCCCTGGTGTCCATCAGAAAGCTCTGTGCTGTGGGCTTCCAGGCCTTACATAGCCTGCAGCTCTGGCTCGGGCATCGGGTGCCACACCACGGGTGCACCAGGCAGGCTGCGCATGGCGCTCCTTGGCCTGCAGTGTGGGACATGGGCTGTCCTTCCCAGGTTTTGTCAGTCCTTTGCCTGGTTCCCTCTAAGCTCCTCCCTTACTTACTCCAGAGTGAAAAGGAAAGGTCTGAATGTGAACTATAGTAAGACATTAATCTACGCCTGCCAAAAAGTAGGTTTGAACTGATCCTCTGGCCTCATTAATTAACCTAGAAGAAAGTCACAGTCGGCAAACTAGCCAGGTAAGGATTAAAATCTGGATTCCCTGAAAGAAAACATGTAGACAAAATGAATTTGACTTTTAATTTTTACTAGAAAGTTTGTGGGATTAATTTAATTGGCTGTCCTGGAGCAGTTAGTGAACAAGTTTGCTGCCCAGGTAACTTTGTTGGTGAGTTAGCTATCATCAAAAGGAAGTACTTTGTCTTAGCAAGAGGATTTTTTCAGGACTGAAAATAATAAGTGTCCATCTGCTTGTGCCTTAGGTGACATCCCTGGTGCAGTTACTCAGTGATCCCTTTTATAGGACACTTGAAGGCTTCCGGATGTTGGTTGAAAAAGAGTGGCTCTCTTTTGGTCATAAATTCAGTCAGCGGAGCAGCTTGACCCTCAACTGTCAGGGTAGTGGTTTTACCCCAGTCTTCCTGCAATTCTTAGACTGTGTGCACCAGGTAAGTAGAGCATGCTTCAGTTGACTCGATATGAGGGAAGAAAAGAACTAGCATTTGCAGAGCTGTGCCAGGTGCCTTCTTGCCATAAGTGATGGAGTCAGCCCAAAGACTTCCTGAGGTCTCAGCAGTGGATTCCTGGGAATGGAGGAGAAAACTAGTTGGTTTCTGAAACTAAGACAGCTGAGCTGCCTATTGGCTGGATCCCCCATGTGAAGTGGCCAGACTCTAAATTACCGTCTCCCAAGAAGAGAAGCTAACGTGGGCCTGTTCTCCAAGAAGGTTTGACCTAGAGTAGGTAATGGTAGGGCCTGAAATCCAGCCTGTAGTCTTCCCAGTTTGGGAGGACTTGAGCTTGTGCCTGGGAATATAAGAAGTTCAGCCTAACCCCTAGAGAAAGAATCAGGGCCCAGCCAAGCCAGCCTAAGAGGTTGAGAACACTGACTCGGTTCTACTAGGTGGCCTACTCAGGGCTAATCAGGAGACCAGACAGAAACCAGGTATATAATCCAGTAAAATCCAGTGGGAACCAGGGTTGGGGAGATGTGAATGCTGTAGACTCCTTCCTACCTTCATCTCAGGCACATTAGATAAAACTGCTAATGGGGCCTTGGTCAGGATTGGGCTTGAGAATCAGATGGCACTGGGTTTGCATTGGCACCAGTGCTAAATTGGCCAAGGGAAACAGGGTTAACATTTCCAGCTTTGCTTCATCTGCACCACAGCAATGAATGGGCTCTGGCATATCAATGTCAGAACAGTGAGCCTCTTTGAAATACATTGGTTTCAGCCATGTATTAGAAGGAAAGGTGGGAATGTTTTCAGGAATAATAATTAGAACCAGTTCTTCTGAAGAGACCAATTGGGTGTACAGTTATGTTTTTGGCTTTTTATTCTATTAATTACTTGATCAGCTTTTTGATTCACTGTGTAATATTTAAATTTTATTTAAAGTATATAATTTAAAAGTTTTTAGTATTTTATTCAGACTTGTATGATGACCACAATCAATTTTAGAACATGTTATCACCCCAAAAAGAAGCTCTATACCCATTAGCAGTGGCTTTCTATCTTTTGGAATAACTGGATATCTCTATGACCTTTACATCATTCACGAAAATTTATTTGAAATGCATTATAGATTTCTAAATGGCTAAAGAAAATTTTTCAAACAGAAAATAAATGATAGGCCCGCCCAGCGTGGCTCAGTGGTTGAGTGTCGACCTATGAACCAGGAGGTCTCGGTTGGATTCCCGGTTGGGACACATGCCTGGGTTGCAGGCTTGATCCCAGTGTGGGACATGCAGGAGGCAGCCAATCAATGATTCCTTGTCATCATTGATGTTTCTATCTCTCTCTCCCACTCCCTCTCTGAAATCAATAAAAATATATTTAAAAAGAAAATAAATGATAAGAGAAGGAATCTTGGGATAGCAGAAAGGAAAATATGGGTAAATACAGTAGACATTTCTTCTCTTGAGTTTTCTAAATTGTTTGATGGTTGATGTGATTCTCAATATACCTGGAAGAAATAGTTAAGACAATTGTTTTTTGTTTTTTGTTTTAGAGAGAGGAAGAGAGAGAGAGAGAGAGAAAAACATTGATGTGCGAAAGAAAAACTGATTGGTTGCCTCCTGCATGCATTCCCACTGGGGAAAACCCGCAATCTAGGTATGTGCCCAGACCAGGAATCCAAACCTACCACCTGTTGGTGTACAGGATAATATCCAAGCAATTGAACCACACCGGCCAGGGCAAGACCATTATATTTTAAATGGGAGAACATAAAGGAAAGTAAGGTTTCTACACTTCACTGAAAGCAGTAAAATGCCAGTGAAGTGTGGTAAGATATAGACTGTAATACCTGGAACAACCACTAAGAAAGCTATATAAAGCTGGGTACTGGAAATATTGGTGGGAAAATATGTAAAGTATATGACTGTCTAACCACTAAGCTGTACACCCGAAATACTATAGATAAATCGAAATGGAATTTTAAGAAGTATTCAGGTGATCCACAGAAGTCAGGAAAAAGAAAACAAAGATTTTTGTATCATGATGTATTATACTTGTAACCAGGTTAAAAAATAATAAAAATACGTTACAAAATCTTTAAAAAAAAGAAAAAAAAAGAACAGACTGAAAACAAAGTAAAATGACAGATTTAAGCCCTAACGTAGCAATAATTAAATGGAAATGGTCTAAATATATTATGACCTAACTATATGCTACTTATAAGAAACTCACCTCAAATACAAAAGTTTTGTTTATACAAGTTTTATTTATAATAGCCAAAAACTGGAGGCAGGAAGGGGACAAAGTGTCCTGCAATAGGTGAATGGCTAAGCAAACTGTTACATCCATACCATGGTATACACCTCAACAATAAAGATGGAATGACCTGTTGATACATGCAGCAACTTGAATGGATCTCCAAGAGCATTGTGTTAAGAGAAAGGGAAAAAAGCCATCTCAAATGGTCACACACTATATGATTCCATTTCTATATAACATTTTCAAAATGACAAGAATATGGAGCTAGAGAATAAATGGTTTCCAGGGCTTAGAGAGAATGAAAGGAAGGGAATGGGTGTGACTAGGAAAGGGTAGCTTGCCCCTCAGTTGGTGAGCAGATGAACAAATTCAGGTGTATTCACACAAAGGAATACTACTCAGCAAGCAAACGGAGTGAAATAATAATATACACAAAAACATGGTGAATCTTAAAGTCATTTTGGTTGTAAAAAAAGCCAGGCAAAGCTCCCACTGCCCCCATCACGGGTCCAAGTAGCTTGGGCGGCGAAAGAAGTAGCAGCAGCCAGGCAGCCCAGGTTTGAGAAGCCACTAGGCGCACGTGGCCCTCAGGCACCCAGCACACGCCACCCCACCGCCAGGATACCCAAGAGAAAGGTCTGCTCTGCCAAGGAGGAGCCCAAGAGGAAGTCGGCAAGATTGTCAGCCAAACCTGTTCCTGCAAAAGTGGAAACAAAGCCAAAAAAGGTGGCAAAAAAAATAAATCTGCAGACAAAAAAGTGCAAGCAAAAGGGAAAAGGGGAGCAAAGGGAAAGCAGGCCGAAGTGGCTGACCAGGAACCTAAAGAAGATCTACCTGTGGAAAATGGAGAAATTAAAATCCAGGAGAGTCCAGCCTCAGATGAAGCAGGAGAGGAAGAAGCCAAGTCTGCAATATCTTAGACCATGTCTTATCCGTGGTCCCTGTCTCCCTTCTTGTACAATCCAGAGGAATAGTTTTATCAACTATTTTGTAAATGCAAGTTTTTTAGTAACTCTAGAAACATTTTTAAGAAGGAGGGAATTCTACCTCATCCCATTTTTTTTAGTGTAAACGCTTTTTTTTTTTAAGAGGTGAAACCATTTGCTGGTTGTTTATTTTTTGGTACAACCAGCAAAGAGTGGGATATTGAATATGGGAGGCTTTGATTGTCTTGGGTGTCAGTCAGCTTAACATTCCATAGATGAGGGTAGTTTTTATATCCTCTAATACAAAGCAAACTAAATGGCAATTTGGAGTCAGTTGTGCATTTGCTATGTCTTGAACATTTTCAATTACTTCCATTCCCATGTTTTTGGTAGCATTGTTTCCTAAAGAAAACCACTGCTGATCTTGGCTCTCCCTGTCAGAATTGTGTGCATCTGTAACATCTCTGGTATGGTAGTCCAGCTTTCCTAGTACCTTTGTTAATGTGTTGTGAAAGATTGAAAATTTGATTATGTTGGAGCATATGATATTAAATTGTGAGTGAGTGGGACTTTGATGTAACAGTGTATCAACCTTTGAAGATATTATTACTTAATATTCTATTAAGGAAAATTAGCCTCCAAATTTTAAGCTGGAAAGTCACTGGAATATCTTTTTAGAAAAGAATCACAACTACATGACTACATTTTTGGTACGTATGTTAAGAATTGTGTACAAATTGAAATGTCTCTGTACTGATCCTCAAAACAAACAATAAAATCTCAATTATGGGGAAAAAAGCTGGTTAAAAAAGACAACACACTGAATGACTTCATTTGTAGGAAATTCTGCAAAAGGCAAAACCACAGTTATAGAACACAGATCAGTGTTTGGCTGGGACCAGTGGTCAGGGGACAGGATGGACCACGGAGAGGCATGAACTAAGTTTTAGATGAGGGAACTGCTCCGTGTCCTGATTGTGGGGGTGGTTACATGACTGTACAGTGTGTACACAATGACCAAAACTAATCAACCTATAATGCTTAAAATTGGGACATTTTATTACATGTAAATTATACTTCAATGAACTTGCCAAGTGTTTTTAATTAGTAAGTCCAACATGTCGGTAGGCTGGAGTCCAGAAAAAGAGAACGGCGGCTATTTAGTTTCTCCAGAGAAGATGTTGTGTCTGGCGCCCAGGGTCCTCCTGAGCCTGCCTGCCTGCTTTCTGGAGCAGAGCAGGGAAGTCTCAGGCAAGTGTGCAGATCTGTACCTGACAAGCATTTTTATTCTCAAGCCTGATCACTTGCCCAGTGTGTCTGGTGTTCCCAAGGCCAGAGCTTATCAAGTTTGGTTTTCCCAGAGAACAGTCTCTTGCTTGCAGGAAGGTAATCGCATGAGGTCTCCGACCGCCTCTATGACTTAGAACCTGTCCTCATTTTTCGCTCTCATTTCACCCCTTTGTATGTTACTCAGCACTTGGGCCTCTGAGTTCTGAGCCTTTCTGGGTTTATAGGCCATCTGTTACCTTCTCAAATCATTTCATCCTATAGGGGTATTCCAATATAGCTTCTCATTTTCTATCATATAACTGCTATTCTTCTATTTTCCATCTTTCAAAAATTTACTGGATTTTCTTGGCCTGCTACTATCTCTCCTCCAATTCTTCCCACCTCTTTTGGGGCTTTTTACCTTTCCTTGCCCTGGCTGGTGTGGTTCAGTGGGTTGGAGCATTGTCCTATATACCAAAAGGTTGCAAGTTCCATTCCCGGTCAGGGCTCATATGGCAGGCAACCCGATCGATGTATCTCTCTCACATCCATGTTTTTCTCTCTCTTTCCCTTCCTCCCTCTGTAAAATCAATTTTAAAAAAAATTTATTCCTTCCCTTAAATTGAGGGAGAGATATAGGGGACTGAGTTTGTATGGCTGGATTTGGCTTAAGTTAAATACACTATTAAATGTGTTAAATGTCCATGTTCAACTTGTAGATTTCCACATAGCTAAACAGTCAGCAACAGAATCCACTCACAATCAGTAAGAGACGGGAGGTTCTCCTATAAGACATACCTGCCTCGCAGATGGAACATCATTCATTGTGTCTCAAGGATAATAATAATAATTGCTTGGGATGTAAAGCCTGTGGTGTATTGTTGGGGTGGAGTGGGGTGGGCTGGATAGGAGTAATCGAGAATATTGGAAAGTCAACTGTGCTCTGTGAGTACCTCTTAACATTTTAACATACACTAAAACAAAGTACTAAATTACATTCCTATTATGTTTAGAATACATCACAGTAGATGCTAAAATTGCATCATGTTAAGTTCTATAAACTAACTTGAGGTGTATTTATTTTAAATAAAGTAACTTTATTTTAAATAAGGACTTAAAATTCAAATGTTCTATGTAAACCAGTTAGTTCTGACTTTGAAAACAGTTTGATTTTTAATAAAAGCTCAGTTATTTCTAAGTGAATGCTTCACAAACTGTAGAAAATAATGTTGTTCCAGGTCTAAAGACCCCTTTTGTATGATTTCAGATCTGGCTGTACCTCGTTAAAAATTAGTCTGAACCCTGCTTTGACCTAGAACCTCATACGTAATCACCTGAGTGCAGACAAGTCGTGGCAGAGCAAGCATCTGACCTTAATTGCAGGATTTCATGGGTGGGTGGCTATGATAGGAATCAGCTTTGGTAAAGCAAATTATTTTGTGCTGAAAAGGAATTGTTTATTCATTGAAAAACTAGAGACTCTAGAAGACTATGGTTAACAAATAGTGCTTCTGACTCTCGCTGACTTAATTATAAGGCAGTGTGTCATCATCTCCTTCACACTAGGCCTGGGCATTGGAAACTGCCGTCTCTGAATGCCTTTCGAGTGAACACTGGCGCTTTACATGACTCTGGCTTTTGCCAGACAATTCAAATTAGTGCTGTCCTCAGTCTCTCAGCGGCAGGCCCAACAACATTTTTAAAATAAGTGCAAAATTACGCAGCAGCAGGCGAAACTTCCCCAGGTGGAATATGTTCGCTGCTGTTCACCATTTCTAACACGCCGAAGGCCAAAAGGCAGTCCATGGAAATATGCCCAGACTTGTGCATTAGTGCTAATAAGAGTTACAAAGAAAACAGATGAAGCATTGATCTTAAATTAGAGCTGCCTCATCATATAAAAAGCCATTGTTTACGCCAGTATATCCAGGTGTCCGATGAATTATAAATGCTAGATCACTATTTCATAATAGGAACATCTGGCAGATTTTGCTAAAAGAAATTGGCTTAGCTCGAATGATATCATTACAGGCTGCTTCCTTTTCTTAAAATAGTTGAACCACATTCAAAAGGAAAATACATCCAAAGTACAAAAATGAAATCTTTGCCTAAAATTTCTTTTAAAGATATAACACCAAGGGGGAAAATATGAGTAATATTAATGAAAACATGAAGTATAAGAGAGCAGCTCCTTTATTTCAGCATTGGAATAAGTCTTTGAGGATATCTTAGAACTTTTTTATTATTTCCCACTTTGAGAAAAACAAATAATTATAATTTTGCTTTTGAAGTTTATTCAAGTTGTAAATTGACTCATTGTGGTCTGGCTTTGTAATGATTCTCCTCACAGTTACTGTACGCCAGCACTATGATCGGTCTCATTTCAAAGACAAAAGCTATTTTACCTTTGAAGATATGAGCTTCCCTTGTGAGCACATGTGTGAGGAGCTAAGCTGCCCTTACACAGGTTGGTAACTTTAAAATGTATCCAGTAATATTGGCAAAATAGCTGCAGCTAATGGGTTCATGGCATACTCAAGAGTTTTGGTGTCTGCATTAAAGCTTTTACTATATGAGCCATAAAGTAAATCTGAATTTGTAATCAGTCTCACTAATTTTTGATCTTTAACAATTTTAAACCTCTCTGCTTCGGTTTATATATATGTATAAAGGATTTAAAATCTTATGTAAGGTGATTAGCACGGTACAAGGCACACAATTAATGTTTGTTAAACTTAATCTGTAAAATACACAAAAACTAATATTAGCTACTTATTTTTCTAGGGTGTGTCTGAAATATTGATACCATTCTCTATAGGATCTTTTGTAGCTTAATATTTGTAGTTCTTGAAAGCAAGTCCAATTTTAACTTATTATATTTTATTCCCAAAATGTTGATCTTTTCTGGTATTTGAGTCATAGTTTATTTTATGGACCTTTAAATTTTACAAAGTACTGAATGGCCCAAGGCAAAAAATAAGACTCTATAAATTCATGTCCCTCCAAATTCCATTTCAGATTCTCTTCTCATAAATAAGTGAAATTGGCAGATTTCACTCCATAATGGAAAACAAAACTAAAATGTTTCACATAGCTTAGACTTTTAAATCCGTTTCTTTTTTATCTTCATCAAGATACATACAAAATTCTCAGAAGGAAGTGGGGAGGGGGATGGGAAGAGATCAACCAAAGAACTTATATGCATATATACATTATCCATGGATACAGACCATAGGGTGGTGAAGGCCTGGAGTGGAGGGGAGCAATGGGGGGGTGGGGGGAGAGTGGGGGGATATCTATAATACTCTCAACAATGAAGTGTTTTTTTTAATGGGGAAAAAAAATACATACAAAATTATTTTGAACAACAGAATTCAGATGATGCCTAAGATAGGCCTAACTCTATTTATCAACATATTTTGGGAAATGCTTATATAGAATGAATTTATTGGCTGAGATGCCTATCATTCTACATAATATAATAAGGCTAAATTTATTTGAAGCAGACTTGCCTTTAGGGCCCAAAAATCTCTGTGCCAACTTGAAAAGATTAATAAAATTGATAAACCTCTAGCCAGACTCATCAAAGAAAGAAGACACAAATTATCAATATTAGAAATGAGAAAAATGACATCACTACAGATTCTATAGGTATTAAAATGACCATAAGGGAATATTATGAACAGTTTGTACCAAAGGAATCAACAATTAGTGGACAAATGCTTTGAAAAACATAAACTGTCACACTCAAGAAAAAATACATAACTTGAATAGGCATATTAAGGAAATTTAAATTATAGTTAAAACATTTCCATGCTGAAAACTTCAAGCCCAAGTGATTTCACTGGTAAATTCTACCAGGTATTTAAGGAAGAAATAATAGCAATTCTATAAAAAAAAAAAAAAAAAAAAACTCTTCCAGAAAATTGATGCAAAGAGAATATATTCAACTCAGTCTGTGAGCCCAGCGTTACCTTGGCCTGATGAAGACAGTAAAAGAACACTGTACACCAGTATCCCTGATGATCATAGATTCAAATCTTCTAAACAAAAAGTTAGCAAATCAAAGCCATTTACATCAATATATTTTAAAAATAATATACCATGGTTAAGCAGGATTTATCCCAGGAATGCATGATTGGTTTCACATTTGAAATCAATCGGTGTAATTCACCATATTAAGAAATTTAAAAATAAAAACCATATGGTCATCTCAATAAATGCAACAAAAGGATTTGACAAAATATAACATTTATTCCCTGTAAAAATTCTCAGAATACCAGGAATAGAAGGGAACTTGCTCAAACTATAGATAGTATTTATTTTAAAACCCTACAGCTAACATCATACTTAATAGACAAAATACTGTACCCCTATGGTCAGGATCAAGACATGGATGTCTGTTTCACCACTTCTCAATGTTGTACTAACAGTCCTCGCCATGCAATAAGGCAAGAAAATAATAATAATAGAGACATCCACGTTAGGAAGGAAGAAGTACAACTTATCTTGCTCAGAAACAATATAATTATTTATGGAATCTATAAAAATTAACCATTGGAATATTGAGATTTAAAAATCATTACCATTTATAGTAGCACCATAAAAACATGAAAGAAATCTAACAAAATTTATTAAAGACCTAGACACTGAAAACTAGGAAACATTACTGAAAGTAAAGACTTAAATGAATCAGGAGATACCTCTTGTTCATGGGTCAGAAGACTTAATATTGTTAAAATGCCACTCTCCCCAAATAAGATTCAATGAAGTCACAATCAAACGCCCAGGATGCTGTTTTGTAGAAATTGACAAGCTAACTCTAAAATCCATATGGCAATGCAAAGGATCTAGAATATTCTAAACCAACTTTGAAAAAGAAGAAAATTGAAGGAATAGCACTATTTGATTTCACGGCTTACTCTAAACCTATAGTAATCAAGACTGTAGTAATTGATGTAAAGTTAGACAAATAAATCAATGAAATAGAATACAGTCTATAGTCCCACACATGTGATATATGGAAAATTGGTTTTTTATGAAGATGCAAAAGCAATCCGTAGAGTAAGGATAGACTTTCCAACATATGATGCCAATTGGATTTCCAGATGCCAAAAAAAATCCACTCATAGTACCAATATAAAAATTAATTCAAAAGGGATCATAGACCTAAATATAAGACCTAATACTATAAAACTTTTAAAGGAAAACATAGAAAGAAATCTTTGTGACCTTGGGTTAGGCAAGGGTATCTTAGATTCAACACCAAAAGCATGATTCATAAAAGAATAGATTGATAAATTAGACTTTTTCAAAATTAAAAACTTCAAAAATCACTTAAGAAAGTGGAAAGAAAAATCACAGAGTGGAAGGAAATATTTGTAAATGGTATATGCGAAACTTAAGAAAACAAACAACCTATTTTTCTTATGGGCAAAACATTTGTATTTCACCAAAGATACACAGCTGGCAAATAAGCAAATGAAAAGATACTTGACATCATGAGTCATTATGAAATGCAAATTAAAATCACAATGAGATTCCACTACATACCTGTTTTAATGGCTGACATTTTTAGACTGACTACCTCAAAATGTGGACAAGGATGTGGAGGAACTGGAACTCCCAACACTGCTGATGGGAATATACAGTTGTAAAACCATTTTGGAAAACTGTTCGGTCATTTCTTAAAAAGCTAAACATACACGTTTCCATATGACTCCGCATTTCATTACTAGACGGTTATGCAAGAGAAATGAAAGCTTATGCCCTACAAAGACTTGTGCATAACTCTTTATAGCAGCTTTATATGTAGCTAGAGGCCCAGTGTACAAAATCTGTGCACAGGTAGGGTCCCTAGCAGCTGCTGGCTGCTGGCCGGGACCTCCCTTCCCCCGGCTGCCTGCCGCTGCCACCCCCTGGTGGTCAGCTCACATCTAACTCCTGGTCGGTCGAACTCCCGCCTGTGGGGACAATTTGCATATTAGCTTTTTATTATATAGGATAACCAAAAATCTAGAAGCAACCCAATGTCTGTCTACAGGAGAATGAATAAACAAATTGTAGTAATATCCATACAATGGAGTACTACTTAACCATAAAAAGGAATTAACTACTGATAACATGCATATATCTCAAATAATTGTGCTAGTGGAGAAAGGCAGAAAAATGAAGTACATACTTATGATTCCATTTATATAAAATAAAAGCAAATCAGTGGTTGCTTAGGGAGAAATGTGCAGGAGGAGGCAGAAAGGTTCATTATCTTGATTATGGTGGTGGTTTCAAAGGTGTATAGATATGTCCAAACTTATCAAATTGTACACTTTAAATATGTGCAGTTTGTTGTATGTTGATTATAGCTCCTCATGGCGCAGGAGGACTGTGCCTGTGGGAGCCCACTGTGGTGTGTACAGTAGAAGAGTCTAGTGTTCCATTTAAAGGAGGAAACGAAAGCAATGAGTCCCTGGGATTGATGACTAATGGAGGAAGTGGCATTTTTCTTTCTTACTGGAAATCTAAGCACCGTATTTTGTCTTATGAATGCAATTAGGTCTTTATTATTGTGGTAGAAAGACATTTCAGAAAATTCCTTGCGTTTCTTAATGTCAGATTCCAAATGTGGTATCTAAGTATTAATCAACCGAGAGTTCAGGTCAATCCAATTTTTCATTGAGAAATTCTTGCATTTTTGTTGCTTAAACTGTTGCTAAAAAGTAAAAAACAAACAAGCAAACAAAAAAACAACAAATTGCTCGGCATCTCTGCTTCCTCTTCCAATAGACCTGATAATTGACCCCAGTTTGGGGGCAGATTGTATTTCCGCTCAAAGCATTAGCAACTACAGGTGTCAGTGTGGCACACAGATGCAGACACACACACACTAGTGCTCCCAAGTTCAAGGTCTGTGTGAGGCCAGTCACTCAGTACAATGGGCTGTGAAAGCATTTTTCTACTTGTAGAGGAGTTTTGCTTCTAGTCCCAGCATGTGATCTCCCTGAAATGCCTGTAAGTTCAACTTAAGGTCATACTCACTATCATTTCCATGCTACTTTACATCAGAAGTGGGTCTTCAAAATTATATTCCTCGGGGTATTAAATATCAGGATAATCCAGGAAAAATACAGATGTGTATGAGGCAAGCGGTTTCTGTGGTGAATGGTCATGAGGGAAATGTGTTGTTTTTCTGGGGCTTTGTTTAATAAAAGTGTTTAAGAGTTTTTAGGGCCTGTTGTGGACGGGGTCCGTGGAAATACTGTAGCTCTGACTCTTCTTCCCTGGACACAGTGAGCCCGGGGCCTGGCCTGTGACTCCTGAGTTTAATTCAAGGGCTGTTGGGGCACAGTTGTTCTTGGAGCTCACCCTGCCTAAGCACGTTGCAGGTTTCTCTTCCCTGAGACTCTCAGATGGTAGGGAACCAAGTTCCATCCTCCTAGGCCTGTCTCCTTCTGTCCTGCCACCCCCTCTCCATCATGCACACGCTGGTCCCTTGGAGTGGTGCTATTGATTCTGCACTAGGAGCCAGGAGCCATAGCACTAAATGACAGGTCATGAAGGGAACTATAGGTCTGCACGATGCTTCAGAAAGGAGCCAGGAACCCCTGAGAACGGCCTAGTGGAAGCCACACCCAGGGCCCGTGTCTTCTGGTGTGCATTTGTATCCATAGGGACAAGTGTCTGAAAGAGGATTGTGGCACTAGAGGACATGGTTGATATTTGAACCAAAGACATGGAGGGCTAACAAAGAAAGGAAAGAGAGCTGGTTTTTTTAAATTGTATTTTTCATTTTAGAACTAGAAGAAAGTATTACTAATTATAATAACCATTTTACATGAACTTATTTTTATGCTGCAAAATAATATCATTAAATATGTATTAGGTTAACTTGTTTTATTTAATTATGCGTATAAACTCTTCAAGTATGCTTAAGCTTTATAATTCGTTGCTCATATAACATAATCACAGGAAACCCATGTTTATTCCTTTCGTTTTCACTGACGAGGAAATTCATACGTAATACATATGCTTACAGTTCTGAAAAACCTGGCATATGGCGCACTCCCTAGCCCTTCAGAGCCTTGTCACAGCTGTCCCAAGCTCTCCTGTCCATGGAGCCTGATGCAACAGGAAGGGCAGTGGCTCAGGCAGGAGCACAGCTCCTTTGCGTAAGAGTACAACTCTCTTAAGTTTTCCTAAAATTATTTTGTATTGCTTTGAGCTAAAATTTTAGTTCAATTAAAAAGCCAATAAGAAGTGTTGGAGAAAGGAAAAACTTTTAATCATCATAGAAAACTAGGTTTCTACCCAATTGATAAATCAGTGATATCAGATTATGACTTTAAATTCCCATTGATCTATTGGACAATTGGCATATTATCCACATGCCTGCTCACTTTGGCTGACAAGTATGGGTCCACGTTGCCAAGTTAAACATGGAGAGAAAAGCTGGCTCTTGGACAGCCTGCCAGCAGTGTTCATTTAAAACAGCTTTTAAGCAAGGACAACTATGATTGGAACTTATCTCAAGCAAACAAAATTCTCTAACCAGTCCCGAGAGATTGAAGAATGCAGAGGTGAGCTTGCTGTGGGGGTTGGAGAGTGTCACAAGGTCATCAGCCTACCTTCTGCCAACAGAAGATGGTTCCACAGAGTCTGCATGAAGCCTCCTGAAGTATGCTGGGGCCCGGGGACTGGTCCTGGCTCAGCCTTGCTCCCTCCCTCCCATGGCATTCCCTTATCTTTATGGCTGTGTCCAGTGATCTCACTGCCTATCTACTGATGAAAATGTAGGGTTAAAAGGCATGAGCTCCTCCGCCTTCCCTTGGCATGTGAACATATCTTTCTATTTTATCTACTCCTCTGTCCCTTCTCATCTCCAAGACTGTTCCCTATTTCTGGGCCCTCAGCCTTGTTCATTCTTGTTTTCCCAGGGCCTTATTCTCTTAGTTATCAGTTCTTTCTCTATAATTTGTTCTCTCTGTATGGCTCCTTCTACATTGCCTTCAGGCAGGCACATATTTCTTTTGTCCAGAAAACCTCCCTTGCTATCTCCCTAAATGACCTCTCCTCATTCCTTTCACCACCAAACTTATGTAAGTACAACTTTTATTGTTATATTACACTAGAGGCTCAATGCATGAAATTCGTGCAAGAGTAGGCCTTCCTTCCCCCAGCTGCCGGCTCCAGCTTCCCTCGCAGCCCCGGCTTCATCTGGAAGGTCTCCGAAGGGACGTCCAGAAGGATGTCTGGTCTAATTAGCATATTATGCTTTTATTATAGACTAGAGGCCTGGTGCACAAAAATTTGTGCACTCGGGGCGGGGGGGGGGGTCCCTCAGCCCGGCCTGCACCCATTTGCAGTCCAGGACCCCTTGGGGGATGTCCACCTGTCGACTTAGGCCCACTCCCCAGGGGATCAGGCCTAAGCTTGCAGTCAGACATCCTTCTGGAAGCCAGGGAGCCCTTGGGGGATGTCCGACTAAAGGCTTAGGCCCCTAAGGGAGCTGTGATGAGGAAGCTGGGGTGACAGAGGAGCCATGCTGTCCCGCCCCGCCACCCTGGGTCGGGTGGCACATGGGACACCCGGACGGCGGCCAGGCGGGCTGGCAGATCGCTGCTGCACCATCCGGCCGCCCCGGGTCAGGTCACACACGGGACGCCCGCCGCCCCAGGTTGCAGATAGCAGGCCCAGATGGCGGCAGGGCAGGCAGGATGGCGCTGTCCCACCCCACCACCCTGGGTGGCAAATAGCAGGCCTGGATGGCAGTGGGGCAGGCGGGATGGTGCTGACCCACCCTGCCTGTGGTATGCAAATTAGCTGCCATCTTTGTTGGTGGTTAATTTGCATATCGTGCTGATTAGCTTATGGGAGGCGTAGCGAAGGTACGGTCAATTACCGTGTTTGTCTATTATTAGATAGGATACTAATTCACCACACGTGCCTGGAAAGCAAGAACCATAACTCACGTTCATTTCTGTCAAGTGCCTTGCATGGTGTAAGGTAGTTAATGGGGCACAGATTTTGGAGCCAAACAAGCCAGAGTTCAAATTTGGGCTCACTGGTTCCTGCTGAATGATGTTGGATAAACTGCTTAATCTTGTTCATCCTCAGTCTCTATTCAGAGGAACTGAATAGACATTTTTCCAGAGAAGACATACAAATGGTCACTAGATACATGAAAAAGTTCTCAACGTCACTAGTCATAAGGAAAATGCAAATCAAAACCACAATGAAATATCGCCCCATACCTGTTAGGACAGCTATTATCAAAATGACAAGAGGTAAAAATTGTTGGTGAGGATGCAGAGAAAAGGGAACCCGTATTTGCTGTTAGTGGGAATGTAAATTGGTACAGCCACTATGGAAACAGTATGGAGGTTTCTCAAAATAACTGAAAATAAAACTACCATATGACACAGCAGTCCCACTTCTGAGTATATATTTGAGGGAATGCCATCACAATCTCAAAGAGATATCAGCATTCCCCTGTTCACTGCGGCATTTTTCACAATAGCCAAAACATGGAGACAACGTGTGCCCATCAATGGGTGAATGGATAAAGAAATACTATTCAGCCATGAGGAAATCAGGAAATTTTTCCATATGCAAAAACTTGAGTGCATTATGCTAAATGAAATAAGTCATAGAAAGATGAATACTATATGAATTCACTTGGATGTGGAATCTGAAAAGGCCAAACTCATAGAAACAGGGCAGAATGGTAGTTGCCAGGGTCTGGGGGGTGAGGGGCATGAGGAGATGTGGGTCAAGGGGTAAACACTTAAAATTATAAGAAGTTCTGAGGCCAAAACCGGTTTGGCTCAGTGGATGGAGCGTCGGCCTGCGGACTGAGAGGTCCCGGGTTCGATTCCGGTCAAGGGCATGTGCCTGGGTTGCAGGCACATCCCCAGTGGGAGATGTGCAGGAGGCAGCTGATCGATGTTTCTCTCTCATCGATGTTTCTAACTCTCTATCTCTCTCCCTTTCTCTCTGTAAAAAATCAATAAAAAATATATTAAAAAAAAAAAAAGTTCTGAGAACCCAATGCACAGCATGGTTGGTGACTATCCTATATAATAAAAGCCTAATATGCTAAGTGTCCAGTCGGCTGGTTGGTCGTTCAACCAATCAAAGTGTAATATGCTAATGATATGCTAAGGCTGCTCAACCGCTCCCTGTGACATGCACTGACCACTAGGGGGCAGATAGTCAACCAGTTGACCAGTCGCTATGATGTGCACTGACCACCAAGGGGCAGGCGCTCTGACTGGTAGGTTAGCTTGCTGCTGGGGTCTGGCCGGTCGGGATTGAGCAAGATGGACCAGACACACCCTGGAACCCTCCCGCAGTCCCTCCCCAGCTGGCCAACCTCCCGCGCCCCTCCCCAGCCCCAATGGACCTGGCCTGCGCCCTCTCAAAATCCAGGTCCCCTAGAGGGATGTTGGAGAGCTGGTTTTGGCCCGAACCCGCAGGCCAGGCCGAGGTAATAATACTTGAAAGTTGCTAACTATAACCCTACTGTGGTAATCATTTCACAGGAGACATGCATATCAAATTATCACGTGTACACCTTAAACTTACACAGTGTTGTATGTCTCAAAGTCAGAAAAACATTGCTGATCCTGCAGTGTTGTTATGCAGATTAAGTGAGATTACATTAGCAGTGTGGAGAGTAAATGACATTGTTATAACAAGACCTCGCAAGGCATCTGGCACATGCAGGTACGGAAAGGCTGGTTCCCTCCCACCCTCACTCATGGCGGGGTTACAGTTAAGTGGCGACATGGTGTCCTGCACATCTCGGTCAGCGCTCAGAGGCACGGCCTCCACGTTTTGTCTGGTTTGATTCTTACTCTTTTCTTTGCCTTGTGTGTTTCAGGTTCACAACCAGTATCCAACCGAGTTTGAATTCAACCTCTATTACTTAAAGTTCTTGGCTTTCCACTACGTATCTAATCGCTTTAAAACATTTCTCCTGGATTCAGACTATGAAAGATTAGAGCACGGTATGTGTTTGCATGCTCTTGTTTTATCTTTTTTGTTACTTGTGTGTTTATTATTAAAACCTCTACTAACATAACTGCCTCAAGTATGGCAAGGCCATTGTGGGGTTTCGGCCTGAACTAGGGGAGCAGAGTGGATGTGAACATGGGCCCAGATTCTGAGATGATGTGTGTGTTAGTCCTGAGGCCCTGCAAGTGGTCATCCCTGAAGCACCTCTGAAAAGTGAAATCTGCTTACTACTTTAGTATCTCAAAGTGGCATCCCTGTTTGAGGAGAAACATTTGACTGTTTTTCCACTCCTGGCACACTCTGGTAGGAAAGGCACTGCCCTTGGAGGCATTTGAGTAGCAGTAAATGCTGTGGGCTCGCCCTAGCTGGTCTGGCTTAGTGGATAGAGCAGCCGTGGGCAAACTACGGCCCGCGGGCCGGATTCGGCCCGTTTGAAATGAATAAAACTAAAAAAACAAAAACAAAAAAAAAACCGTACCCTTTTATGTAATGATGTTTACTTTGAATTTATATTAGTTCACACAAACACTCCATCCATGCTTTTGTTCCGGCCCTCCGGTCCAGTTTAAGAACCCATTGTGGCCCTCGAGTCAAAAAGTTTGCCCACCGCTGGGATAGAGCATCGGCCTATGGACTGAAGGGTCCCGGGTTCGATTCTGGTCAAAGGCACATGCTTGGGTTGCAGGGTGGATCCCCAGTGGGGAGCAGGAGGCAGCCAATCAATGATTCTCTCTCATCATTGATGTTTCTATCTCTCTCTCCCTCTCCCTTCCTCTCTGAAATCAATAAAGAAATATTTTTTTAAAAAAAAATGCCATGGGCTCTGGCAGAAACAGACCTGGGTTACATTCCAGCACCAACTGAGTTCTTTGGACGAGTTAAGCACTTCTCTGAGTTTCTTCCGTTTCCTCATCAAAATGGCCCTTTGAGCCATGGTGAGCACAGTAGGAAATATTTGTAAATTTCTTAGCACAATTGCTAGCACATAGTAAGCACTCAATAAATTTTAGACATACCATCATTATTTGTTATAATTTTTCACAGCATTACAAGTTGTAAGGAGTAAATGCTGAAACTCAGTCAGCTCCTGTGAAAACATTTTCCAAGGGGATTTTACATTCTTTTGTTGTTGTAGGGAGAGGGAAGGGGAGGATACACATGACTGAGAAGACAGGCAAATTTTTAAAAATCAGCAATTTTCAGAATATTATGTGTACCTATATATCCATAACAAGGACTCTTTTAGTGACTGAAAATATTTACTGATGTTCTCAATTTAAAGTATAAAACAGGAAACATTGCTTTCCAATGCATGCTATTAAAATCGTCTAATAACCCTGGCCGATGTGGCTCAGTTGGTTGGAGCGTCATCCCGTACACCAGTAAGGGCACATAACCAGGTTGGGGTGCATATGGGAGGCAACTGATTGATGTTTCTCTCTCACATTGCTGTTTCTCTCTCTCCTTCCCCCTTCTTCTCTGTCTAAAATCAATAAAAAGATATCCTTGAGTAAGGATTAGGAAAATTGTCTAGTAAGATACTTCATACTTTTGGTAAGGGAGACAGCACTGGTGAGACCATTCCCACCTGTTAGTACTTCCAGACCTTTGTTGACTTATAGAATTGCCATCCCACACATCTTAATCAGAAACCTTAATTTCTTAAGCACCCATGTGTTGAGAAGGCATTAAACAGAGCTGGTTACATTGGACGCTGGAATTACTTGGAGAACTTTTAAAACAACTAATCTCTGGGGCCCGTCCTCAGAGATTAAAGCCCTTGGTGTTATTAACATGTGGCCAACGTTGAGAACTACTGTACTGGGCTCTGCAGTTCAAAGATAGAGAAGAAAACATTAATTAGTCTTAGGGGGCCTTCATGGGATTTTGTGCAGCCTTCGACTTAAGACATTCTTTTATGATAAACTGGTAAAATGCTTATTGATTTTTGACTGAGTCATTCAATTCAAAGCAAGAGAGGCACCCATCCTGGCCTTTAAAAAAAAATACCTCCTGCCTCACCCCAACACATATTCCTCTCAATTAAAAACAAAGTGGGGCCCAGCTTGCGTGGCTCATTGGTTGAGTATCGACCTATGAACCAGAAGATCACAGTTCGATTCTTGGTCAGGGCACATGCCTGGGTTGTGGGCTCAATCCCCAGTAAGGGGCATGCAGGAGGCAGCCAATCAGTGATTCTCTTTCATCATTGATGTTTCTGTCTCTCCTTTCCCTTCCTCTCTGAAATCAATAAAAAATATATTTTTTTAAAAATAGAAAATAAAAATAAAACGAAGTGGGGTCATGTAAGAGACTGACTTTTGAAAGGTACAAAAATAATGTCAGAAAACCCCTGAAAGGCCCCCCCTAAGTTCAGCTTTTGTTTTTAAGTCACCCAGAGTCCAGACCACACCCTCTGTCATCCAGGTCTCCATGACCATGATTTGCGGTGTATATAAACTACTAAACAAGAAAACACTTGAAATGGCTTCATAATAGACATCCAATGACTTAAAAAAGAAACATAAAATTATTTTAACTGAGTTCATCAGATCAACTCTAAGTCCTTCCATTTTTCTGCAAGAATGTGTAGCATGTTTCCTGGCTCGCCTCCGGGGCCTCGGTGTAGGTGAGGAATGTAGAATGCAGATGCAGAATGTAGATTGGAAGAGAGCCATGATGTCCTGGAAATGCTGGAAGCCTTGTCAGCTGCTTCCCTTCCATTTGGATCCGTGTCCCTGTGACTGTGAAGTTCATTCCTATCTTTAGCTTTGCAGTTATTTCCTAAGGTTTCTGCACATACATTGTTGTCTGTGGAGCCATAAGAAATATTCCAGTTTTCGTCGGCTACACACATCATGCTTTTAGGCAAACTGCTGATTTGAGTTTTGTTGAATGTCTTTGGACTTACAGGAACTTTATTTGATGATAAAGGAGATAAGCACGCCAAAAAAGGACTTTGTATTTGGGAGTGTGTTGACAGAATGCACAAGAGGAGTCCCATTTTCTTTAATTATTTATATTCACCAGTGGAAATTGAGGTAAAAAGCATTCATGTTTCATTTTCTGAATATTTTATGTCAAAGTTTTCCTTACTTTGAGTGTACACCGCTGTTTAGGCTTTTTATAAATGTCTGATTAGGTGTCGGACCAGAAGCTATTCAAAAGTTTGATAGACTATGGGTTGGGGTTATGATGGTATGGAGACTGTTCTCCAAATTCTTGACCACAAAAAATTGGGATCTGGCCCCCAAAACCTGGAAGGGATAACTTCAGGAACATCAAAGCAAGTCAGCTTTCCCCAGGAAGAAAGAAACCTCAACAGGTCATCTAAACTGAAAAATCTAAAATACTTGGGGAAGAGTTCTCTAAGTCCATCTGTGCCAAAATCGTGGGGAACCCCGTGGGAAGCAGGGGTGTTTGGAGCCGGTCCAGGAAGGCTGATTCCCGGGGCAGCCACGCTCTGCCATGCACACCTCTGTGAACGAGGCTCTGAGGTGGGACAGGCTGGTTTGATGAGCAGTAGCACCTCACTGAGGGGCACGGAGGCCCCTGCCCTGGCCCCGTGCGTTAGGACCCCAGCTGGCCTTTCTCCAGTGCCCCTTCCTCATGGGGTGAGGGATATGAGAAACCAAGAGTACATGCTTAGATGCCCCTCCTTCATCTAAACCACCCTCTGGTGCCTCAAAATTTCTGACCCAAATTCCAGTTACTCACCAGCCCACTTCTCCGAGTCTGTCTCCCAAACCAGTGCATGTCGCCCTCGGCCCAAAGGGCAGCTACGACAGTGTTTTGGCAGGAAGTGGACAGATTTTAGCTGCTGGGCTGGGGTATACACACACGTTCATATAAGGCCCTCAGACTATAGGAGAGAGATGGGTTGGAGGAGCAGGGGGTCAGGCCGAGGACTGGGGTGGGACCAGCTCCTCAGGGCCACACTTTCCGGTGTAGAATTCCAGGAGCCCCAGATTTGGGCCTGGCCTTCCAGGTCATTACGGAGTTATCTTTGTCAGAGTAGGAGGATAGAATATATTTTATGTAACCATTTATTTTGATGTGTCCATTTAAACACTTAGATATGTGACATTTGAACCTCTATTCATACTCTTGCCCGAGACCCTGCAAATTCTAGGGGCTGGCCTGCAAGTAAGCTTGGGGTCAAGATGAAACTACATTTCACAATTTTCTTTAAACAGGCCCTGAAGCCCAACGTGAATGTCTCCAGCCTCAAGAAGTGGGATTACTACATCGAGGAGACCCTCTCCACGGGGCCGTCGTATGACTGGATGATGCTGACCCCCAAGCAGTTCCCCCCTGAGGACTGTGACCTGGCCGGGGGTGCTGGGCCGCAGAGCCAGAGGAGGACAGTGTGGCCGTGCTATGACGACATCAGCTGCACGCAGCCCGACGCTCTGACCAGCCTCTTCAGTGTAAGTCAGCAGTGTGTAGAGTGTAGTCACACACCTGGGGCTCCGCGGAGTCAGGGAGGCCTGGGGAACCCGGCTGGTTAAGATGGACTGGCTCACAGACTTCTGGGAGCAGCTCTCCCCACTCTGGTCGAGGTAGCTCCAGGGGGAGGAGGAACCAGACTTGCTCCCCAGCAGCAGTGGGGGACCAGGCTGAGTTTTCCAGTATTTCGAGGAAGCGGTCAAGCAAATGCAACAATTTGCAGCTTCCCAGCTGTTTTAGCTGCCCAGGCAGCCTGAGTCAGGCCTGGGTTATGGCTTCTGTGGGTGCTCCGCTTCCTCTGGTCACCAGTGTGGGCAGCTGATGGCCTGGTGGGAGTACTGCCAGTGTCTTCCACTAGGAATATTCTGGAGAGAAACCATCCTGGCAGTAGCCACGCTGGTGAGAGCAGCAGCCCCGAGGAGAGAGGGGGGCCAGGCAGCTGCTGAAGAGTCTCGGTCGGTCCCGACCAGGAGCGTGCCTGGGGAGAGCGCTGGAGCGGCTCTGTGCTGACCGCCAGCTCCCCCGGCCGCAGGAAACTGCTCCTGAGGAATTTCTTGACTTGTTCTTTCCACATCTGGTTTCAATCATCAGAGTTGAGGGGTTCCTCTGTCAAGGACAGACTTCCCATCTACCTCAGCTATTAGGGTTTGGACACTGGCCCAGTGCTTGACCTTTTGCTGTGGCCATCAGATTTCCAGTGGGCTGGCCAGGGTGTTTGGGATACATATTTCTCTCCGTATTGAAGCAGTTCTGTATAAACCGTCCTGGTTACATATCCTCATAAATCACCCTTGCCTCGTGCCTCCCATCAGCTGGAGCTCCACGCTGTTCCTGGCTCGGGAGGCCGGGCCGTGTTTACCACTCCCGTTAGCTGCCCGTGCCCCCCCCCCCCCCCCCCGCCCCCGCTCATCTGCGCCAGTGCAGAGACGTGGCTTCGATGAAATACTGATCTGTCCGAAAACCCCTTTAATTACTTTGCAGGAAATTGAAAGATTGGAGCACAAATTGAACCAAACCCCCGAGAAGTGGCAGCAGCTGTGGGAAAGGGTAGCCGTGGACCTCAAAGAAGAGCCCAGAGCAGACCGCGTGAGTTGGCACAGCCCCCTGAGGAGCTACTGCTGAGCTTTGCGAGGGTGCTGGTCAGGTGGGGCCACTGCCAGGTGACCCAGGGGGGCTGATAGCCAAAGGATGGGGCAAAGGGAGGGCCGTGCCCTAGGGTTCCAGGGCAGAAAGTTCCAAATCCCCGAATACTTCCTGAGTGCCTCACCTCACCACAGTGACATAACACTGATGTTTCAGGGCCTCATCCACGGGAAATTACTGGTTCTCTTCTATCTCAGAGCCTCTGTGGTTTCAGCTGATCTTCTACCACATGAGGGAGTAGGGGATGCCAAGACCAGGTTTGCTCCAGAGGAATAATAGGGAAAATAAAGTATTTTAAAAAGACAAAAGATGCTGTTTTCTGTTGTTCACACACACACACACACACACACACACACACACACACACACACACACACGTTTTCTGTTTCTGAATTAAGAAACATTTATCAAAATACTTTAAAACCAAATACTTCGTTTTCTGCTTCTCATGCCCCATTTCCTGTTTCTGACGTAAGAAACTTTTATCAAGCACGTAACATGGGCAAGGGCCTGTGCTGGGCACCATGCACACAGTGAGGGCCTGTGCTGGGCACCATGCACACAGTGAGGGCGTGGGTCCACCTCAGACATGAGGACAGGCACAGGGATCGCACAGCTGCTACTTGGTGCGGCCACCAGGCAAACCCACGTCAGATTGGCTGCGGGGCAATACCCGGGAAGCTGGGACAGTGTTCTGGAGAGCACCTTGGGGAGCAGGGACGTCAGCAGGTCAGAAGTCACAGTGGGTCAAGGAGAGAGGAGGGCAGAAGAAAGCCGGAGTGACGTGGAAGGGTCCTTGGGCACTGACTCTTGCCTTCAAATGGCAGGTCAGGAGCTGTTCTCAGGCCACAGGTGGGTGATGCCTAACTTCTTTTCTCAGGAAAAATACAGTTTTTTGTCTTTTTCTTTCTGATTATGGAAGTGTGATATATTTATTCTTTTAAATAAGACAATACACAGAAAGTTATAAAATAGAAGATAAAAATCATCCATAGTTTATAACCTAGAACTAAACAACAATGCTGTCAAACTTGTTTTATTCTAAGTGCACATGTAGAAGGGATTTATTACACATACTACTTTAAAGCCTGCTTTCTTGATTTTACGTAACATGTGGCACACATGTCCTCCCATTTGTCACTGTATAATGAACCAGAGGCATCGATTTTAATGGCTGTCTAGAATTCCACTGTACGGAAATGTGTTTTTTAACCAGTCCCCTAATGATAAGCATTCAGCTTGTTTCCAGTCTTTTATTATTATAAACAACTCCAGGATAAACATCTTTTTATGCACATTTTGCTTACTGGTTCCGTTTTTTCCCTTGAGATAAATTTTTAGGAAGGAAATTACCGGATGAGCAGCTTAAAGTCTGCTAAAGCTTTCCTCCTCCTGTTCTTCCTGTTTCAGCCACAGAGACACCCTCCAGGCTCCCCAGGGATGGTGTCCACCAACCTCCCTCCCTATCAGAAGAGGTCCCTGCTGCACCTCCCGGACAGCGTGGCAGAGGAGCAGAGCGCCAGCATCTCCCCGTCCAATGGCGTGGACCGCAGAGCCGCCACGCTGTACAGCCAGTACACGTCCAAGAACGACGAGAACAGGTGACGCGACGGGCGGGCTCCGGGGCTCTCCCCACCTGCCCCTGCCACGCCGGGCTTTTTAACAGCCTGGGCCAGTCAGCACGGCCTTCTGTAGACTGATTTTGCTTTGAGTCTTACTTTGTTTCTGTTTTCAATGTGTTAGATGGTTCTTTGAAGAGGAAAGATCAAAATTACAACTAGAATATGCCAAGAGCTAGTAGTTATCTGGTTGAGTCCTGATTCTTGTTCCCTCCTGTCTGCCAGATCTCCTAAGGGATTCTGTGGTAGTCAGCACTTCTTCAGGGGCAGACAGAAACCCAGTTCCTGCTAGCTTACGCAGACAGGAATTGACTCGCGTAAACTGGGAGGCTTCTGTCCCCTGGCCAGCTCTGCTGGCTCCGGGGATGCGTTAGTCCCAGCATGGCACCCAAGGTGGCCACCGAGAGCGCCAAGCCCCACCAGTGTGGTAATTCCAGCAGAAAGTGGCAGTCTTCCCCAAAGGTCCGATAGAAACATTCTAGGGAGAACTCTGGTTTGTTTGTTTTTTCTTTTTTAGGGATCAATTGAGAGAAATAGAAATTTAACAAACAAAATCTGCAGACATCCCTTTACAAAATTTTTTAATGAAAAATCAAAATGAACTGCCCTGTTGTCATTTCTTCTAGGTCCTTTGAAGGAACACTTTACAAAAGAGGGGCTTTGCTGAAAGGTTGGAAGCCCCGCTGGTTCGTGCTGGATGTAACAAAACACCAGGTAATGCTCACAGCCTACAGAAATCGCTCTCGGCTGCCTAGCTGCTGTGCGCCTGTGTGCAGATGGGGCATCCCTCGTGTACAGTGCTCTCCTGACATCAGCGTGTTCCTGAGCGAGGGCAGGGGCCTTCCGAGGCAAGCTCCCGAGTGGCTCTGCCTGGCGTATGCTGGCGGAGACAGTGACAGCTGAGCCCAGAGCATTAAGAGCAATAGACTCTGCTTTTTTTTAAATATATTTTTTTATTGATTTCAGAGAGGAAGGGAGAGGGAGGGAGAGATAGAAACATCAATGATGAGAATCATTGATTGGCTGCCCCCTACACACCCCACACTGGGGATCCAGCCCTACCCCGGGCATGTGCCCCGACCAGGAATTGAACCTGTGATCTGGTTCATAGATCGATGCTCAACCACTGAGCAACACCAGCCGGGCAAACTCTGCTTTTTAATGCTCAGATATCTTCTGCTCGTAAACCCACGCTGGGAGACCCTGAGATTGTCAGTGTGTTGCATGTTGTATGCACATATGGAGCCTGTGAGCACTCCCAGAATACACATTACCTTCGGCCGGCAGCGTAAAGCATCCACGCACAGATGAGGGCACTCATTTATTCGACAAATGGGATTGCACACCTTCCCTGTGCCCGCCATGCACAGTGTTCTAAAGAAGGCATGATTCTTCCTCATAGACAGCAGCAACAGGGGAGGGGCCCCGAAACAGGCAGGTGGACGGGCCCACGCACACCTGGAACCCACAGTGGGCAAGCGCGAGATGGACCTCACTGACCTGTCGGGAAGTCTGTTGCCTGTTGTTAGGTTCTTAGCTACTGCCATTGAAGCCCACACATCCTAGTGTCATAGCTTGGCTTCAGCAATGCCAGGGGAGGGGGACCCCTAGCCAAACCCCCGGCCCCTCTGCACCTTCACTAGTGAGAGTCGCATGGCCTCCCGTGTCCCTGGAGCTGACAGGGCTGCCTGGAGGCGAAGGGGTGCGTTTTGATTCTCAGTGCACCGTCTCTAAAATGGAGCCTGTGGAGAGCGATAAGGACTGTTACCCTCAACCTGTGCTCTGGTTGGACCCGCATCTGGAAACTCCTTCCAGGTGAAGATGTTATGCAGAGATCCCCCTCTGTTCAAAGGATTCCATAAAGGCTATGCAGTCTTTGGGGAGGAATGTAGAGAATTTCTTTCCAGATATGCAATCAAGCCTTTTTTAGACTTAACAGTCCCTGAAATCAAGTCTGCACTATGTATAAAAGTTCCATTAAATCACGAAATACACCACAGGAGAATGTCATAGCCTTTCTGTAATTTACAATTATGTCAAATTATACTTGTGTTCCTACCAATCTTTGGGATTGCTTCAGTATGAAAGGTGTACAGACTTTCCATTTCCTGCTTACACCAGGCCTGAGGGAGAGACAGGAACATCCCAGCCAGAACCTCAGTGCCCGAGGCTCCAGGCACTCCTGCTGGGAAGTGAGAGCAGGAATCTGTGGGCCAGGAAGGCTTTTCACCAGCATCTTTCATTTTAAAAAGTTTTCCTCATTTCTTTTCATATTCCAAAAGTAATACATACATGTTTGTTGTATTGAATTCAAATACCTCATAAAGATGGGAGAGCCTCCTGAGCCCACAACTCCCAGAGGTAACTATTAACAATTTGGTATCTATTTCTCTAAATATTTTATACATCTGTGTGTAGACGTAGATGTATTATACGTAGTTTGAGTTGCTAGGAAGGTTAAATGAGTGTATACAGGACAGTCCTGGTACAAATACCACTCAATCAAATGTTATGCTACTTACTCTGTTTTTCAAACTTATTTTATAGCTACATGCTAATTGGGAATTCACTTTTTTATATAATACTAGAGGCCCGGTGCATGAAATTTGTGCATGGGTAGAGTCCTCAGGCCTGGCCGACTATCGGGGCTGTTCACGGTCTTCCAGCTGCCAGCCGGGGCCTTCCTTCGTTCCACGCTGCCCCTTGGTGGTCAGTGCATGTCATAGTGGGCGGTCGAACTCCCAGTCGGTCGAACTCCCGAGGGGACCATTTGCATATTAGCCTTTTATTATATAGGACTAGAGGCCCGGTGCACAAAAATTTGTGCACTGGGGGTGTCCCCCAGCCCGGCCTGTGCCCTCTCGCAGTCTGGGACCCCTCGGGAGATAACGACCTGCTGGCTTAGGCCTGCTCCCGGGTGGCAGAGGGCAGGCCCAATCCCTAAGTGCAGCCCCTGGTCAGGCTCAGAGCAGGGCCGATTGGGGAGTTGGGGCGCCGCCCCGTCATGCACAGAGCAGGGCGGATCGGGAGGTTGCGATGCCACCCTCAGTCACGCTCAGGGTAGGGCCGATTGGGGGGTTGGGGCACCGCCCCCTGTCACACACAGAGCAGGGCGGATCAGGGTGTTGGGGCGCTGCACCCTGTCACACTCAGGGCAGGGCCAATGGGGAGGTTATGGCTCTACCCTGTCACAGAGCAGGGCCCGTGGGGGGGCGGGGGTTGGGGCGCCACACCCTGTCACACACAGAGCAGGGCCGATCAGGGGATTGGGGAGCTCCCCCCTATCAGGCACAGAGCAGGGCTGATCAGGGGGTTGGGGCGCCTTCCCCTGTCAGGAACAGAGCAGGGCGGATAGGGAGGTTGTGGCCCCGCCCCCTGTCACACACAGAGCCGCAGGGCGATCAGGGGGTTTGGGCGCTGCCCCCGTCACGCTGATCCCGGTGCCGGGAGCCTCGCTGCTCCGCTGATCCCAGTGCCGGGAGGCATATTACCCTTTTACTATATAGAATAGAGGCCTGGTGCATGGGTAGGGGCCGGCTGGTTTGCCCTGAAGGGTGTCCTGGATCAGGGTGGGGGTCCCCACTGGGGTGCCTGGCCAGTCTGGGTGAGGGGCTGAGGGCTGTTTTCCGGAAGCGGGTGACTGAAGCTCCCAACCGCTCCTTGTTTTCTTTTTTTTTTTTTTTATTCTGGACCAGCTTTAGCTCTGAGGCCTCGCTGCTGAAAACATCGATACAATGTTGCGGTCCGGCTGGCTTTCAGTCCGGCTGGTTTCTGGGGTTTTGTTTAGCTTCTTATTTGCAACATAGTACATAGTTGCTTAGACTTGCAGCTGAGAGGCCGGCAAGTTAGGCAGGGAACGTTGGAGTCTGCAGTCACTGAAGCAAGCAAGCCTCCCTGCTCGCTTTAGTGCATGTTTGCCGGCCGCCATCTTGGCTGACAGTTAATTTGCATAAGGATATGCTGATTAGCCAATGGGAAGGGTAGCGGTTGTACGCTAATTACCATGTTTCTCTTTTATTAGTGTAGATATTTGAACATATTTTCCTGCCAGTTCATACAGACCTTTGTTGTTTTTGAAAAGCTGTATGCTATTCCATATATTGCTGTCCTGCCTTGTAATTAACCAACACCCCATTGAGAGACAGATACATCTTTTCCATTTTAGCTGATAAAACAGTAAAGAAAACCTCTGTATGTGTGTCTTGGCCCAGTTGTGAGAGTGTTTCTATAGGATAAGTTGTAGAGGTGGGAAGGGTGTATCACTAAGCACAGACACTTTACATTTTAGTTGATATTGTCAAATCGTTCTCCAAAAATCTCTAACAAGTTATATCCCCACTAAGAATATGTAGTGCTTTACGTTCAACCAGATATTATCAGCCATGTTTAACATTTCTTAATGTAGGTGAAAGTGAAATCTCATTGATTCACTTCCTGTTCTTTGGTCAGTGAGGTTGCTCATCTTTGCAGGAGTTTGTAGAGCATTTGTGTTTCTTCTGTGACGTGCTTGTTGAGCTCCTTTGACCATTTTTTTTACTAGGTTGTTTATCTTTTTCTTGTCAATTCCTAGGAATTCTGTGTTGATTCTAAACATTAACCCCTTGCCGAAACCGGTTTGGCTCAGTGGATAGAGCGTCGGCCTGCGGACTGAAGGGTCCCAGGTTCGATTCCGGTCAAGGGCATGTACCTGGGTTGCGGGCACATCCCCAGTGGGGAGTGTGCAGGAGGCAGCTGATCGATGTTTCTCTCTCATCGATGTTTCTGGCTCTCTGTCTCTCTCCCTTCCTCTCTGTAAAAAATCAATAAAATATATTTTAAAAAATAAAATAAAAAAAAATTAACCCCTTTTTATATGTTATGTATAGTTTTTACAGTTGTTAGTTGACATTTGATTCTATTTTTTAATATGTAATTCACTTATTTGTTCAAATTTCAAAAGAAGTCTTTTTTTTCTTCTCTCTCCTGGCCACCTAGTATTTTTTCCTAGAGGCAAACAGTGTTTTTCACTTCTTGTCTATTCTTTTTTATTTATATACTTTGTGTTGAAAGTATTACATATATCCCCCTTGCTCCCCCTTCTAGGGTGCTCCCGCCCCCCTATTATCTGAGCCCATGGGTTATGCATATATACACACAGTTCTTTGGTTGGTCTCTTCCCACCCCCACCCCTCCCTTCCCTCTGAGCTTTTCTTGCCTCTTCTCCTCGGCATAGTTCACATAGATACAGAGGGAAGTGTTCAGTTAGAAGAGCCAGGCCGTTTTCCCTCTCTGTCCTTTACATCTTCTGCACCCTTTGTTTCCAGCTGCGATACTATGACTCGGGCGAGGACACCAGCTGTAAGGGCCACATTGATCTGGCCGAAGTGGAAATGGTCCTCCCCGCGGGCCCCAGCATGGGGGCCCCGAAGCACACGAGTGACAAGGCTTTCTTTGATGTAAGTTGATCTTGTCTTTCTCGGGCGCCACGTGAGCTCCTTATCTCCACCTCCTCCGAGAATCGTGGAGCCTCGGAGCAGCAGGTGGTGACGGAGCATGGGTCCCAGACCCCGGCCATTGGATCGCTGCAGAACTTGAACTCAGCACTCTGTCCCACCCTGACCTCCCCCGCTATCCGCATGTCTGACCTCCCCCGCTGTCTGCATGTCTGACCTCCCCCGCTATCCACATGTCTGACCTCCCCCGCTATCCACATGTCTGACCTCCCCCCGCTATCCACATGTCTGACCTCCCCCGCTATCCACATGACTGACCTCCCCCCGCTATCCACATGTCTGACCTCCCCCCGCTGTCCGCATGTCTGACCTCCCCCGCTGTCCGCATGTCTCAGAAGCTGCACGTGCTTTTGCACCTAGGGCTCCTTCAAAAGGTGTCCAGTCACACCTGAAAGCAAACGAACTCCCTGCTAAGTGTTGTTATTTCACTCGCCACCTGCTGTCAGGTACAGGTGCTACCTCGTTCATGCCCAGTGTCTTCATGCTTGACCGTCCACAAAAACTGTCCCAGTCACATGGTGACTGCCTACCCGGACATCTTCAGCAGCTGTAGGTGGGCCTTGGGCATTTTATGGGCCACGTGATATGTGACTTATCTAGTCCCCAGAGCCCAGCAGGGCTTCATAAAGGGCAGAGGCCACACTCCGGGGCCTGGCTCAGGCTGTGAGGCTGCAACCCTAACTCTGGGTTTCCAGTGTGGCCCCAATTGGAGACTGGAGACCAGAGAAGGGGGTGGAGTGGACACAAAAGCCACCCTGATCTCTGTGTGGGTGAGTCTCGGCTTCCCCGAGGAGCACAGGGTGCTACTCAGCACCTCATGCGCTGCTCCAGGGCCTGGGACACGCCAGAGGCTCCGCCGTCCAGCCCTCTCCTCAGTCGGGGAGGATATCAAGGTGGTCCTCATGCGTCTCCTTTTCCTGCCAGCACCTTCCGGCAGATGTCAATCTGCCAGGGGATGTCAATGGTGACTCTGGGGACTAGAAGGTAAAGTGAACATACAGGCGCTGACAGTATGGCAGTGCAGGGAGAGAGATGCAGCAGCTCTGGGCAGTGCGGGGACGTGCTGTCACAGGGACGGCCTTGCTTACTTACCCAAAGTCTTAGAACAGCCTGCCCTTCATCTCTCACTCCCCTCATTTGGTTTTAGCTCAAGACCAGCAAACGTGTGTACAACTTCTGTGCCCAGGATGGACAGAGTGCCCAACAGTGGATGGACCGGATCCAGAGCTGCATCTCCGACGCCTGATGCCCACCCAAGTGGGAGAGAGAGGAGAGACTCATGCTTCGAATCAGGAAAGTGCACAAGTCCTCGAGGAGCGGACAGCTTCCTGTTCGGCTCTATGAGGCAGCCTGGGGCCTGAGGCTCTCTGGGCCGGTCTTGCCCAGCCCCCTCCTTCAGCATTGCTGTGTCTACTTGGCCTGAGTGGATGAATCACACAGATCTGGTCAAGAGCCCCAGGACTCCATGCCTTGCACTAGGTTGTTCTAACAGGGTCTTAGTGGTCAGGGTCAGAGATGCTTCCTGAGCCAACTGGCACCCATCCCCAGGCCAATGGTGCACCTGCCTGGGTCCTTTGGTTCCCCAAGGTCATCACTTCCTTGGAGAGCTTTCTGACAAGCAAACATCAAAACCCTCCAGAGCGTTACATTCTGCACAGAATAGGTTTCCCATCGGCGGCTCCTACTCTTAGCACCTGACCTTAGAGATGCTCAGCCATCTGGTGCTGCAGAAGGTCCTTCCAGGACCTCTGCCCTGCCGCCGGGCTCCGCGGCAAGAACATCGGTGCTCAGGGCGGGCAGAGTGAGGGCACACGGAGTGTCCTGATGGACAGATGGTCCAGGGGGTGATGCAGCAATGGCCACGCCAGCGCAGGAAAGTACTGCTTCCAAACACTGGGTTCGCGGGTCGCAGCTGTCCGAGGACCCTGTGCTCCTGCGTGTCTTCTGCTCCCTGACAGCTTCCTTCACAGCAACCTGCAGGAAGCCGGACGCACTCACGGCAGAACAAGCACTTGCACTGACCTCCGGACGAAGCGGGAGGTGGGAGAGACCAGCTGTTCATGACCTCGAACACCTGTACCGAGGGCGTCTCCATGCATCCCACACCCACGATTGGAACCCACACGGCGCTTCAGCACGTGGACCGCAGGCACCGCTTTCAGATTCCCCTTCCTTTTGATAACCTTGTGTTTGTCCAGCTTAGGACCCGAGGAGGCTGTTCTCGGGGACAGAGCAGCTCCTCTGAGGCCCCTGTGGCCAGGGGGCAGGGAGCTAGAGCAGGACATTGTTTTGAACTGTTAATATGTTAAATACCAAACTAATATTTCAAAAATATGTATATATGATTGCTATATCCTTCAGTTAGTCTGCTTATAATTTAATATAAAATTAAATAAGATTTCCTTAATGAAATGGTTCCCTTTTTACAAACTAAAAAACCACTTTGTCTTTATAGGTTAAAAATAAATCAGATTTTCAAATTTAAAATTATCTACACAGTAGGAAATAGAACTGTGACATAAGAAATTGAGGGAATAATATGAAGGATTTTTCTATCATTTTCATTTTATAAATTGCCACCTGTGAAAATGGTTTTTGCACATTCTTTGTATTTTTCTTTGTATATGAAATAAATTTTTGTACTATGTAAAATACGGAGCCCATTGTACCCGTGGCCGTTTGACACTATGCCCAGTGCTTCTTTTGTAACTGGATTCTTTTAACTTTCATAAAGGCGTTCCCTGCCTTACATCCACTAACCACCTGGAATTAAAGTTATTTCTTAAGAAAGAGCATCCCTCGTTTTCTGTGAGATGAAGTCATTCTGCAGCGCCCGGCGCCCGCGGGACAGCACTCAGGACTCACGTGGGACTAGAGGTTCATGGGAAACAGCAGGACCATTTCCAACATCAGGCTGCTACGTCATCACTGCCCTTTGCTGGGCATGGAGCCTCGGGTACAGGACGGCAGGCGTGAGCTTCAGGTTCTAGATGCGAGGCTGCAGTCTAGGTGAGAGGCCTGGCTGCGATGAGCTGGGAGGGATTGGTAAGTACTTTACCGCTTTGGGGTCACAGTTCCACCACCTGTGGCCTGTGGCAATTTGTGAGAATTTTAGGCAGAAGTTTCAGAGCAGACTCGCCTGCTTCAGGGCATGGCCCCCCTCCTAGGACCTCATATGTTCACCGCCTCCCTCCTCTCCCCAGAAGCTGAATGTTCAGACTCTATTAACAAGTTTGGTCTTTCTGGTGACCAGCCCCCATCCTGCCGCTCCAGCCCCACCCCAGTCACTCAATTACGTAAACAGGTGGATAACAAAAGACGTTCCCATCAGGAAATTCTAGGGGTTTTAGGAACTCTATGCCAGGAATCCAGGACAAAGACCAAATTTTTAAAATTATTACACCCCATTTCCAAGTGCTACCAGACTGAACCACGAAGACTTAGAGGAAGTAGCTGCTCAGAGCAGCGCCCGCAGTGGGAGGAAGAGATGGTGCTGGCTCTATTCTAATTCACTGTATGACCCTCACCCAGTCCCTTAGCTGGGCTTTGACCTGCAAAATGAAGGGCCCAAGTAAGCTGTAATTTTGTGATTCCAACTGTTTGCCTTTGCAAAAACTCAGGTTCTAAACTGAGATTTAAAGGATTTGCTGGAAAAGACCAAATCATCTAAACAGCGTTTTCTCAAATTACAATGCGTGTCTGAGTCATCTGCTAAAATGAAGACCCTGATTTGGTAGGTCTAGGGTGGGGCTAGACCAGCCGTGGGCAAACTACGGCCCGCGGGCCGGATCCGGCCCGTTTGAAATGAATAAAACTAAAAAAAAAAAAAAGACCGTACCCTTTTATGTCATGATGTTTACTTTGAATTTATATTAGTTCACACAAACACTCCATCCATGCTTTTGTTCCGGCCCTCCGGTCCAGTTTAAGAACCCATTGTGGCCCTCAAGTCAAAAAGTTTGCCCACCCCTGGGCTAGACATTCTGTGTTTCTGACAAGCTCCCAGGTGATGGCAGCTCCTGGTCCAAGGACCACGTGAAGTCACCGGTGTTGGTCCCAGTCCTCTGAGAAGCAGGGAGGCTAGCCGGAGACCATGGTGCACGTACAATCCTTGGGAAGGAGAAAGGGAGGGAGGCAAGTTGGGCAGAGGAGGCCTAGGCTGCAGTGCGGTTCTGAAGCTCAGCGTGGCCGGTGAGAAGTCCTCAAGGCCCCGGGAATTGTCAGAGGACCCCACACCCCAGCACGGGCCTAGGATCCTGGCCACTCAGTCCTCGGCAGGCCCATGGGTAAGCATGGTCTCGGTGCAAGCTAAGTGACAGGTTTCAGAACACGGCCGCTGGGCCAACATCACAACCCCTGCAGCCGAGACCACCCACCCTTGTGCCACACGGACCTGGTTTTCCACCAGTTCAGAGAGCAGTTCACCCATTCCCCTTGGGCCCCTGTTCCTCAGGGAAACAGAGAAAGGGGAAGGTCATGGGCCTAACTACCCCCTGTCAAGGCAGGTAATCTCACCTCTCCCTCCTCCCTCCATTCTGAATCCTCTCACCCTCCACAACCTGGCAGATGCTGATGGCTTTCCCTGGCAGTGTGTCCCCACCTTCACCCAGTGGGGAGGAAAGGGCCTAAATGCGTGGTAATCAAACCCTTCTTCCGTCGGGGTTGCTGCCCGTGTCCTTGCACAGTTACGGTGGGGGTGGCCTGGGGTGCCCAATGGATCACCTGGGTTCCACACACCTTCCTTCCAGCCCCCGTGGTGTAAACCAGCCCTGCATCTGATCACGGGCAGATAACCCTCCTGGTCCCAGGACGCAGGAAAGCAAAGGGCACCGAGGGAGTCACAAGCTGTCGTTCAACAGGCCCTCGCTGTGTCCCGGATGCTGTGCCGGTGGAATTCCTTGCCTTCGCACCAGGTAAAGTCCTGGGATGTGCTGACTGAGGCTCTGTGGTCAGGAAAGGCCAGCCCATACCCAGAACCAGTCTCATCCCAAGGAGGAGGAACGCCGGCCCTGCCAGGATGGGCGGGTCGCTGTAGCTGACTGGCCCCGAGGCGAGTCGGTGCCATCAGGGGCCCAGCCCTGGCCGCTGTGGCTGACGGGCTGGTTGGACATTGAGGCGGCAGAACCTGGCGTGGCCTTGGTGTGTGGGAGTCTGAGCTGTTGGGCCCATGTTACCCCTTTCATGGCTTCTGCCTCCGTCACAGTGGCTGCTTCACTTGTACACCCCGTGTGCTGGCTCCACTGTAGCAATGACAGGGGCTGCCCAGTGTAACCATTTGTTTGTTTCCTGCCTCCCATGTTGGTGCTTTCCAACCTGCATTAGCACATGGTGCTAGAATCCTCACACTCCTGCTTCTCTGTGTGTCCATCTGCACCCCTCTCCCCACACCTCCTTGGGCCCGTCTCCAGTCCTTTCTGGCCAGGACCCGACCACACGGCCAGGCCATTGGCCACTGAAGGACTGTGCCCACAGCTGCACCTGATGGGAGCACTTTCTCCTTCCCTCCCACCGCCGTCCTGCAGCCGCTGTGCCATGCCGGCCCCCCTACCAGCCAAGCCCCCGCTCCCTCTCCTGGCAGCTGGCTGTGCAGGACCCGATAGGTGGCCAAAGGTGCAAGCAGGGCACAGGCTCTGCCTGCGGACGTCCTCACGCAGCAGCCACCTTCTCGTGCCGTCGGCCTGCGCAGGCTCAGGCCTGGAGGCAGCCTTTCCGTTGGATGATGGACTGAGGCCGGGCCCATCCGACTTCATGAGCCGATGCAGCCAACAGACCCAGCTCACGCGGTTCCAGGCGCTGCGCCTGCTGTGCCGGGGTCCCGTGTTCCCCCAGAACTGTTTCTCAGAAGGCTGCAAGCCTCCGCTGCCCAGGGCCGGGCTTGCTCTGTGATTCTCCCACGGGGACTTGCCACAAGCGCCGTCCCACACCCTTTCCTTGTCCCGAGACTGACACCTCCCACCCAAGAGTCCGCCAGCGTGTGACCCAGCGGCAGGACTGCCTGCCCGGCCGCCCGGACCTTCCGCAGAGCCTCTTCCTGTCAGGGCACCCACCTGCGGCCAGCAGCCTCCGTGTCACCCAGAAAATGTGTCGTTTCTAAGCCCAAAGAGGGGTCCCAGACACTGTTTTCTTCGCTGTGTTGATAGAAGATGCAGCAATTTCCTTCACCTGGAAAGGGACATCCAGGCACACCCCCAACCACTGAACCCTAAAACCTGCCCTGAGGTGGCAGGCCCTTGAATCCTCGTCTCTGACTGCATGTGCCTTCGCTGTGGCCTCCAGCACAGAGGCCCCCTTGTTCCTCCGGTGTAATCAGCATTGCCACTGACGTCACGGGTCCAGGTCGTGTTCTGTGGGATCCAAACAGTCCCCATCTCCGGGGATTATATTCTGACAGAGCGAGACAGTTGCCATAGCCCTGTTATGCAAAACTGTAAATGAATACCGCTGTCTCTCCCACGTGGGTGTGAGCTGTTTCCGACCTTCTTTTCTAATTGGAATGGAAAAGAACACGTTCGCCAAAGACTGCAAATGCGCACATACCGAAGGCCTGACGAGCTGCGCTGGCAGTGGCTCTGCGCCGGCACCGCGGCCGCGGCCGGAGCGGGGCTGCGGCTTGGTGAAGCCCAGGCCGCCACAGGCCTCCTCCAGGCTCTGCCCGCTGTCTGCAGAGGTCAGGCCGGTGGTTAAATGCAGGAACAGGACCACCACTCCTTCACCGGTTAAGTTGTTCCTGCCACTTCCCCCAGGGATGAGATGTTCCTTTTCATGGCTGTCCTAGGCAGGGTGAGGCCGTTTCAGAAGTTTCTGCTTGGCCTTCTCTGCTCCTACCTAGTAGGCCAGGCACCCAAGGTGGGGGCTGCTCCAGCAGCCAGCGCACATGAATGAATTCTAACTAAACACCCGGGTACAGCCAGGACTCCTCTTACCACCGGCCCCGCAGGCCCCGCTCTGAAAAGGGCCTGATAGGTACATGCTGCACACCTGGCCGCCTCCTCGGTGGGTTCCATCTCTGAAAACTGGCTCTGGTCTGGGAAGTGAGCAGGGCCCAGGGGTTCCTGTTGGCCCTGCCTCCTGCCCCTCCGTCCTGTCTGCTTTCGGGAGCTGGGAAGCAGAGCTGTGTCTGCCGCCCGTCTGGTCTGCCCACAGGGACACCTTGCTCTAGTCGCCCCTCCCCAGCTTTCTGTGCGCCCGAGCCCCTGGCCTGCCCTCTGGCCTCGCCCGTCACACTGGCCTGATGCAGCACATCTATCTCGCATGCCCGCTCTCCCTGGCCCTTAATTTCCTCCTCTCCTCCCCCAGGAGGACTGGGGCATTAACACTTGGCTGAATGTTGGCCACTGCTTTCCAGACTAAGAGCCCCCAGCAGAGGCTCCTGCCCCCTGCCCTCCCGTCCCAGCTGAGGTTTTAAATCTTGCGTCTCACAGAAGTGCCCTCGAGTCTGTGGATTCTTGCTTATCCAACCTTCCGCTCCAGCCCCTTCCTCAGGCACCGTCAAAACCCAACCCGGTGCGCCTGGCCCCTGCCAGCCCCCCGCGCAGGCCCTGTTCCTCCCAGTGCTTCTCTGACCTCCCTGAGGCCCAGCACGGCCCCAGCCAGATTATTCTGGAATTTCAACCCTAACTGTTGTCCTTGGGCAACTCCTGAGGGCGCACCTATTGCCCTGCAGAGGTGAGGCCGCTGTGGCCCCTCAGGGCAGCAGAGGAGGGGGGCAGGGAGGCTGCAGCCCCCACATCCTCGGGGGCATCCATCCACATGCCTCCATCTCACGTTTCAGGGCTCCTGGTCTTCGCCAGCAGGGCCTGCCCCTCACGTGCTGGCTGAGCTCTGTAGCTCTGACAACTTGTCTTGGGCCTGTCACTCAGCTCTGTCGTTCTCCAGGGCGAGAGATAAGGTGAGAGATAAGGCCTGTGTGGGCTCCCACAGAGCTGTCTGCCTTTCACACTTCGTGTTCGCTGTCACCGCTGCCTCGTCTCTGCAGTCCCGCTTCATCCCCTGCAGGACATCATGTGAGTTGGCAGGAACCGGCCAGTTTTTAAAGGCATTGTTCCCCCATAGATGCCGAACGCCTGCATCGTCGCACCTGCACAGCCTCCTCTCCTCCAGCCACGTTTCCCTGTTCCTCCCCAGGGAACTACTTAGCATTGAGCTGCTCCCTTGCACCAGGGGCATCTGGGGCCCCTGTCAACCAGGATGTCACCTTCCTGCCCCTCCCCCCTGAGTGAGCCGGTCCCAAATCCCCTCTTACACTGTTTCCTCAAACCATGCCTGTTGATGCTGGTCCGTGAAGGAACGGAGGCCAGGGCTCTATGTGCAAGAGATTTATAGGGAAACACCGTGAGGAAGGATGGGCAGGAGCTGGGCGCAGCTGGGAGGGAACTCAGACTGGGACGTGGGTTTGACCCCTGTGGTTCAGGTCGAAGAAAGAGTCAAGGCCAACGGGAGTCTCCCGCCCAGACGGAGTCCCGTGCAGCGGTGGGCAGCAGCGCACACAGCGTGGCCGGCTGAACCCCGTGGGCTGCGTTTTCGTGGCCAACACCTGGGTTCTCAGGTTTCTCTCTTTTCAAGCTCTAGACCCAAAGGAGCAACGCTGTCAGCATTTCCTACCTGAGGTCAGTGTACACGAGGCTTCTGGCCCTGTCACCTACCAGCTTTCTGGCCTCTGGTGGTTCCTAACTTCTCGGAGCCTCATTTTCTTCTACTGTAAAATGGGGATTAAAACTGTGATATGCCCTAGCCCAGCCGTGGGCAAACTACGGCCCGCGGGCCGGATCCAACCCGTTTGAAATGAATAAAACTAAAACAAAAAAAAGACCGTACCCTTTTATGTAATGATGTTTACTTTGAATTTATATTAGTTCACACAAACACTCCATCCATGCTTTTGTTCCGGCCCTCCGGTCCAGTTTAAGAACCCATTGCGGCCCTCGAGTCAAAAAGTTTGCCCACCCCTGCCCTAGCCAGTTTGGCTTGGTGGATAGAGCATCGGTCCTCAGACTGAAGCATCCTGGGTTCAGTTCCGGTCAAGGGCACGTACCTCGGTTGCGGGCTCAATCCCTGGCCCTGGTCAGGGCTCGTGTGGGAGGCAACCAATCGATGTGTCTCTCTCACATCGATGTTTTTCTCTCTGTGTCTCTTTCCCTCCCTTCCACTCTCTCTCAATGGAAAAATATCCTCGGGTGAGGATTGACAACAACAAAACCTGTGACGCGGAGTGTCAGAAACTGTTGGCTGAATCTGCTTCACTTAGCGAGGAGGTCATGACCACCTGGTGCAGGCTGGGCACGGAGGGCCTCTGGGCGGATGGGAGACAGCGCAGGCCCAGAGCCCACCTGCGAGAAGAGACAGGCTGCCTGTGGGGGGCATGACGATGGCCCCCAGACGTTCAAGTCCTAGTCCCCAGGGCTGTGAGCTGCTACCTGACATGGCAAAGAGCGTTCAGGCTGCCTGACAGCTGATCTCGAGAGATACTCCAGACAGACCCAAGGTCATCACAAGGTCATGAGTGGGAGAGGGAGCACAGTGATGTGACATGAGACGGACTCGACCAGCCATTGCTGGCGTGAAGGTGGGCGGGTCATGCGCCAAAGAGCGGGCAGCCTCTGGACACTGGCAGAGTCTCCTCTGGAGCCTCCAGAAATGAGCGCAGCCCTGCCTCCACCTTGATCTCAGCCCAGAGAGACCCACGCTGCACTCTGACCTCCAGAGCTGGTAATAAACCTGTGTCGTTTTAGGCCACTGAATTGGTAGTGATTTGTTACAACAGCAACGAGACACTGGTACAACGTCACACAGACGAACTACGGTGACATGTGCAATGACGGGTGTGCCCGGGCACAGGTGCCCAGGACGGACACCAGGTGGGGAATGGCCCCAGGAGAGGCGGGAGGGAGGCCGAGCGCAGAGGTGCCTTCGAAGGCGCGGGCTCAGGGCGAGCTGGGCCAGGAGCTGCTGGGGGATGGGGGAAGCGCACTCACTCACTCACTGGCAAACACTGTCCACACCCGAGTGACACAGGCACTTAGACATGCAGACCCTGTGGGACACAGCCCGCCATTGTCTGGATTCCACCTGGCTTCGGAGACCTGTCTCAACACCTACATTTCCTGGGGCAGCCGAGTTTAGCAGGTGGGGCTGGGGGCCTGCCCCGCTCTGTCCCTGGCGCCTCAGCAGTGGGAAGCCGCTGGAAGGCACGGCTCTGCCCAGAGCCTCCATATGCGAGGTGCCGGGGAAGCCCCGACGGTGCACATGCTCCCCACACACCCCAACTGTAGGAAGGAACCTTTCCGCACATTTGTCTATTCATTTCTGTTCGTCATTCACTCGTTCATTGTGTGTTTATTGATGCTCACTGCGTGCTAATGCCTGTTCTGGCTACTTTGATCCCCAGGCAAACAAGCGATTATCCATACCTGCAAGTTATGAAATCCAGTGTAATCCGAGCTGTGACAGGACGGGGACAGGTAGGGGCCTGTAGCAAGGCCGGGGGCGGGGGGAGGGGGGGGCGTCCCAGTCTAACCCTGGGGATGAGAGAAGACTTCCCTGAGTAAATGACATCTTTGCTGAGTCTTATGACAAGAAGGAGCTGGCTGGGCGAAGGTGAACTGGAGGAGGGCAAGAAAGGTGAACTGGAGGAAGTTAACTATAATTTTACTAACCAATGTCACCCCCAATAAATTTAATTTTTGAAGAAGGAAGGAAAGCTCGGCCGGTGTGGCTCAGTGGTTGAGCATCAACCCATGAACCGAGAGGTCCCCAGTTCGATTCCCAGTCAGGGCACATGCCCGGGTTGTGGGCTTGATTCCCAGCGCAGGAGGCAGCCAATCAGTGATTCTCTCTCATCATTGATGTTTCTATCTCTCTATCCCTCTCCCTTCCTCTCTCTAAATATTCAATAAAAACATATTTTTAAAAAGGAAGGAAGTTAAGTCAGGTTGTGATGTGTGTTTCGAGAGCTCTCCCTGCACAGCGGCCTGGGAAGAAGGGGCAGTTGGGCTGCTGTGGTTGTTGGGACTAGAGAAGCTTCAGAGACACGCCTGTAGGACTGGGACCTAACTGGAGGGGGCAGAGGGTGGGGAAGGGGGAAGGGCAGTCAGGTTAATGCCTGGGACCCCTGAGAATAGGCCCAGCCTCAGAGTCAAGTGCCTGGAGTGGGGGAGAGAGTAGAGGCCTGCCCCTGACTCCACAAGCGGGCGCCTGCTTCCCCGGGGGGCACTGGTGGAGAGAGGGTGTGGCTCTGGGTGGGGCTGTGTCCCACAGAGTCAGGCAGGAGACGCCCTGCCCAAGTCACAGACCCACCTTACAACTTGCTGCAGAGGGAGAGGTTGAGTAGCCCCTCCCCTCCCTGGAGCTGGTGTGGAGAGGTGAGGGGACCCAGCCGGGCCACATCATGTCTGATGGAGCCTGTGTGAATCCAGGCTTGTGCGCCTGCATCCTGGGCTCCCCCTCCCCAGCATCACACTTAGTGCCGGAGAATGGAGAGCACAGGGACCATGACTGTGTCCCCCCTCCTGGCCAGGTCCCTGAGGGGGCCATGCAAGGCCAGGAGCCCACCTCCATGGCCTCACCTTCCTGGACTGGGCCAGGGTATACAGTTCTCTCTGGGGGTGGAATTGTTGTAGGTGGTGCAGGAACGGCACCAGGTGTTAGGCTCGTGGGCTCAGACTGGGCCTGGGTTCAGCAACCTCGGTACTTGGGTTCTGGCTAGGAAAGAATTCGGAGCCGAGACCCCGACTGTAAGAGAACATTTATTTGGTAAATCACAGAGGTAGGAAAAGTAATTCCCAGAAGAAATGGGCTTAGGAAACAAGTTATAGAGGCAAAGGAAGGGCCCTTGGAGCTTGGCAGTGAGGAAGGTAATGGTAGCGCATCTGAGGGGAGGGGGGAGAGGGAGAAGGAGGTGCGGGTGTGCTCCCAGGAGGGAGGGCGCGCGGGGTCCTCGTCCTCAGGGTTTAAGGGTGGAGATTTTAGGGGAGGTCCCAGGGGAGATCTCAGGAGAATACTCAGCTTTTTTCCAGGTGGGTCCTTTCAGGGTTTCGGTCTCCACTGATTGATTGGTCAGCACCAGGGCGGGCGGTCATTATCCAATACAGCTGGTCCTGAGGTCAGCCTTGGGGCCACTGGTCTGGTTTTGCTGCTTTTCTGGGTCTGGAGCTGAAATACAACTGAGGCCTGGAGCAGCGGCCGCCAACCTTCCGGACCTCACGGACCACCAGGGGCCCGTGGACAAGGGTTGGTGGCTGCTGGCCTAGATGGTATCTCTAGGGGAGGAAGGTCACCTGGGGGCGAGGTCCCCCCCTACAGTGGTCCTTTGCTCGGCACCCAGGGCTTCCACCCTGTGACCTTCTGTCCTGGCCCCTCGTCCTTGCTCTGCTCACGTCTGTCTAACTGCCTGGCCCGGGATGGGCTGGAGCCCACAGTGGAGTCAGGACTCTCACGCCCTCTCCACACGCCGCCACCCCTCCACTGACCACCTGGGAAGCCTGTGTCCCCGTCTAGAAGTGAGAATTCCCGCCTCCCTTCCAGGAGGAGCGCAAGCGTAGCCAGTGTCCCCCACTGTCCACAGCTCAGCAGAGCTGGCCTCCCGGCAATGCAGGCCCGGCCAGAGGGCTGTCGGGACTTAGAACCTGGACGCTCGCCTGACCCTGGTGAGATCTGGTCCTGACCGAGCCTCTGCCTCCGCATCTGACACGTGATTTGGGCTCGGTTATCCTAAAGCAGTGGTTCTCCACCTTCCTAATGCCGAGACCCTTTGATACAGTTCCTCATGTTGTGGTGACCCCCAATGTCATTGTTACAAATTGAACATAATTAAAGCATAGTGATTAATCACAAAAACAATATGTAATTATATATGTGTTTTCCGATGGTCTTAGGCGACCCCTGTGAAAGGGTCGTTCGACCCCCAAGGGGGTCGCGACCCACAGGTTGAGAACCGCTGTCCTAAAGCTTCAGCAACCGCCTTTGCGTCTGCTCCGCAGCCCCTGCCCCACTCCAGCCTAAGGACCCACAACAGATGCCTGGTCCCCGCAGAGAGCCCCCCGCCTCTGGCCCCAGCCGCTCCACCTCCTCACTCCCCGCGGTCCCCGAGGTCCATCCAAGGTCCATGGAGCCCCAGCCAGAGGAATGCGAGCCATTCCCGGCATCTCCTCCCCTGTGGCCAGCCCGGAGCGGGCTGGGGGGAGCGGGCTGGGGCCTCGGGCCGCTCTGACAGGAAATTAGCTGGGCCTGGCCTTCCCCACTACCAGCTGCTCTGCTGACCCTGACCCTGTGTTTTCCGAAACCTGATACTGCAGATTGCAGAGCCTCTTCTCCATCCGGGAGGAGGCCTGGCTGGGCTCTGTGTCTGTGGGGCCTCCAGCCTACACACGGCTCCGCCTTCCTGCCCTGGAAACGGGGCGCCGGGCTGCAGCCCCGCTGTGACCCGCAGCAGGCCCCCCCATCTCTGAGCGAGAAGCAGCACCAGGGGCACAGTGGCTGTGACAGGGACCTCGGGCTAGAGGCATGCCGGAGGGGGCGTGGGGAGACCACTTGGGAGGCTGTTGTGGTCCTGGGAAGAATGGCTGTGGTTTAGATTAGGATGTGACAGTGAGGATGGGAAAATCTGTCGTGAGCCCTAGCCAGTGTGGCTCAGTGGCTAGAACATCGGCCTGAGGACAGAGGGTCCCGGGTTGGATTCCGGTCAAGGGCACATGCCCGGGTTGTAGGCTCGATCCCCAGTAGGTGGCGTGCAGGAGGCAGCCGATCAATGATTCTCTCTCCCTCTCCCTTCCTCTCTGAAATCAATTTTAAAAATACATTTTTTTTAAAACTGTGGAGTCCAAAGCTTCTAAGGAAATGAGATGGAGAGCAACTGGCGGTGGCCTGGCCGTGGGGGCTGAGGGGCAGAGGAGTCGAGGGCCCCTGCGCTGAGTTGCACAGCGGAGGGCGGGCAGCGGGTCTCCCGGAGCCGGTGGACACCGAGGGCCCAGCAGGGCTGCCGCGGGAGGGGAGGATCGTAAGTTTGGCCTCGGCAACGGCCTTTGCAATTGCCTCTCATCTTTGAGGTACCTCTCAGATGTCCCGGTGAACAACTGGGTGCTCAGGGAGAGTGCGCTAGAGATGCACGTTTGGGAGCAGAAAAGTAGAGCCGCCACGCAAGCCGAGATGGGGCGAGCCTCAGGAGGAAGAGGAGAGGAGCCACGCCTGCAGGACACTCCTGCGGACAGGGGGAGGGGGCCTGGCGGAGAGATCGGGAGCAGCCACAGCTGTAGAAGGAACCAGAAAGCTGTGCCATGCGAGACGTGCAGAGAGCGTCTCACGGAGCCAGGCGCCATCAGGGGTGCGGGAATCTCCCAGAAAACTCCAAAACGGGGAAGGGGGGTGACTTAGGGTTTAGTGTCTGCAAGTCACTGGGGATGTAGGGGGCACATTCAGTGGAGTGAGGGGCGTGGAAACCAGGCTGCAGAGGCCCGGGAGGTGCTGAGAGGTGAGGAGACATGATGTGTGTGAGCCGCGCTCAGGAATGGGAAGGAGCTGGGGCAGCAGCCCGAGGGTTTTGTTTAGGGTTTTGTTTTTTAAGGCAAATGAGGCTGAGGAGGATCCTGTTGACAATACC
>NW_005871109.1:4246488-4249750 GCF_000147115.1 Myotis lucifugus
AGTAGCCGAGAAAGCGCTGAAAGCAGGGGTTCAAAACGTTGGTTCACAGACGGATTGCCTAGCGAATGCCATTACCCCCTGGACCTGGTAATCATCCTTCAGTGGAATAATTTCATATTGATTTGTGTTCCGGCTTCACCTCATAACAAAGAAACCGAATTTCCTGAGGATGAGGCCCAGGAATCAGGATTTTAAAAAGATTCCCAGGTGATTCTAATGTGCAGCCAAGGTTGAGAACCACTGCCTTAGAGCAGTGGTCGGCAAACTGCGGCTCGCAAGCCACACGCGGCTCTTTGGCCCCTTGAGTGTGGCCACGAAGTTTCAATCGCACTGTATGTGCATGCCCGCACGTGGTATTTTGTGGAAGAGCCACACTCAAGGGGCCGAAGTTTGCCGACCACTGCCTTCGAGCATCTCAATGGTCCCGTGGCTTTAAATGCCATCAGCTGGGGAAAGTCCCACCTGGACTCCAGCTTACACCTCTTTCCCCAACTCCAGCTGCCCTAAGGGCCCCACTGAGTATCGGCGACATCACAGTGGGAAGAGGACTAAAGTGAAATTCCTCTCCCTGCACTCCGTCCCTCCAAAATAGAAAATGGCTTCTTTTCTTCAGCAACTCCATGGTCTCAGTGGCCCTCAAAGTCTTAGCGTCGCCCTTGACAGAGTGTTCCTTCTCTCTCACCCACAGCCCATCATCCATCAGCAAGTCCGATAACTCCACCTTCAACGTACACCCTAACTGGAGGGCTTGTCACCCCCTCGCCACTGCCACCCTGGTCCAAGCCCCCAGGGCCCATGTCCTACCCGGATTCCTGCAGGAACTTCCTAACTGATCTCCACTCTGGCCCCTTTTGTCTGTTCTCAGCTCAGTGGCCAGAAAGGCCTTTATAAAATGTGAGAGGGTGAGCCCTGGCTGTGCTCAGTGGTTAGAGTGTCAGCCCGGGGAACGAAGGGTCTCGGGTTTGATTCCTGGTCAAGGGCACGTACCTGGGTTGCAAGTTTCATCTCAGGGCCTGGCTGGGGCACGTGCAGGAGGCAACCAATCCATGTGAGACATGGATGCTTCTCCCTCCCTCCCTCTCTCCCGTCCACTCTCTCTAGGAATCAATGGGAAAACTATCCTCGGGTGAGGATTAACAACAACAAAAAAGTGTGAGGGGTGGCACTTCCCTGTGGGCATCCTCGGATGCCTTCCTGTCCCTCCGGGAGTAGGAGTGAGGGCCGTACAATGACCTCAGCTCCTGCCACTGCCCCTTGCTCACCCTGCATCAGCCACGCCCCCGCACTTCCAGAACACTCTCCCGGGTATGTTCAGGCTCACCCTCACTCTCTTCAGATCTCCACTCCAATGTTACCTGACCAGAGATGTCTCCCCTGCAGGTAACAGCACCGCCCGCTCCATGACCCTCCCATGCTCCCGGCCCTGCTCTGTCGTTTCCGTAGCATGTGTCACCACCTCACATGCAACTGCTTCCGTGTGACATAGACACACGCAGATAACACTGTCTCTCCCCACTGGGCAGTGTGCTTTGTGGAGGTAGTAACTTTGCTTTGTTCCCAGGCTGTTTTCCATTGTCGAGGTGCAAAGAGACGCATAAATCCGTCCTTGATAAAAATGCATGGACGAAAGGGGCCAAGGTGACTGCGAGGATGGCTGCTGGGCCGTGAGGAGGAAAGCTAGGCCAGCTGAGAGGAAGAGCACACGGGGAGCGGCAGGGGAATGGGGGGACGCAGGCCGAGCTCCTCTGGAGATGGGAGGAGAGCCGCCATCCCTGCCGTGCCAGAACCGATCTCCACCAGGCCTGCGTGTCTGCGAGGCTGTACGTCGTAGCCTCACAACTACTTCCCACCCCTTCCCTGGTGACAGTCAGGTTTATGTTCCCTGCCACCAAAATAGCCTTGACTTGCAACCACCCACCCATCCACGTCACCATCTTCCACCCAGCCTCCCAGTCACCTCGACATTTAATCATCTGCCTACAAATCCAACTTTCCATCCTCATGAGCATCCCTCAGCCCAGCGTCCGTCCATCTACCCCTCAGCACATAACCAAACAACCCTCCCTCCCACAGCAGCCTTTCGAACACACGTGGTGGAGGGGGGCCCGATGAGGAAGGGTCTTGAGCGCCAGGCTAAGGCAATCCAACATTATTACTCCCCCCTGGGAGCTGTGGAAGGATTTGGAGCGGACATGTTGCACAATCCTATCAGTGTTTTTTGAAAAGTAACAGCAGCTATGAACAAGACAATTGGGTGGGGGGAGTCCAAGGGCAAGAAGACCGGTTGGGCCAATAGTGCAATATTCCAGGTGGTGAGTGAGGGCAGAGGCGTGGCAGCTAGAGGAAGGACAGTTCTAGACGCACGGGTGGGCCCAGGCACTGTGCTTGCCCCACTCTCCACGGGGCTGCTCCCCCCATACCTTCAGCCCACGCCGCCCAGGACGAGGAATTCCCAGGAGCTCCCAGGAGGCCCAACCCACAGCCAGTTCTTTCTGGACCCATCTGCAGAGTCCTCCGCCCTCAGCTCAAGCCCCTGAGCAAGCGACGTTTCCAGAGTACACAGGCGCCCACCAGCTCGTCTCCCATCTCAGCCCTGGCTGCGGAACGCCGGGGCCTCTTCTCCACCTCCGCAGAGGCTGGGCCTCCAGCCCAGTGAAGTCAAGGCCTGGGAGGCAGCCCTAGCTCCCAGCCCGCCCACGGAGGCTATATTGGGAGCACGACAACTCCCTACAGACACAGACTCAGGACCCGCCCTGCAGCGCTGCCCCAACCGATGTTACCTAGTATCCAAGCAGCGTGGGTGTTGCTCACATTTTCACTTGTTGGTTCACTCCTTTATTCATTCCACAAATATGTATGGATCTCCCAGTGCGATGGAGCCGGCACAGCAGGGTGTAGGGGGGCCCCTGTATGTACATATATAGGCATCTGTGTCTAAGTACTAATGGCAGAACATCCCCTCGGTGCCCCCCTCAGGGCTTGATGGCGCTGGTGACTCAGAGTCAGGTGCACCGGGCATCTGTGGGTACCTGTGTGCGTGCTTGCAGGCACGTGCTCTCAGGGGAGGCAGCCATGACTCAGCAGCACGCGCGTCTGTGCGTACCTGTGCGGATGCGTCTGTGTGTGCAGGCACCAGCAGAGGCTCCTGCCCCCCGGGGGGTGGGGGAAGCGGTTGTGACGGACTCAGCTCTATACAGTGACTGGGCGCCCACAGGCCAGCTGTGAATTTGCGGCCCAGCTCACTTGCCAAGCCAAACAGTCA